>NW_006760395.1:2954727-2960873 GCF_000271605.1 Fomitiporia mediterranea MF3/22 | reverse complement strand
AGTGCAATAAGAGTCCGGTGCATTGCCTTAGAATATGGCAATACAGTATCACAAGCCTCAGGAGGGACATAGAGACCTAGTGAGGAATCACAGAGACGAGCTGAATGTAGCAGTTTTGCTGTTCCATCTCTTGTCCTAACCCGTTCTCGCATCAAAGGTGTGTGATGAGGATTTCCAAGCCGGCATTTGAAAATGAAGGAGAGTTTCTTTAAGCCTGCCTGATTAAACCGGTGCACAGAGACATTGTAATGGTCATATGCTGGTGACTTCCATTTGTCTCTACTGGCAGCTTCAATACAGTATAATTAGCAGTGATACTTGGGTAAATAAAGTATATAATGCACCAATAATCTCTTCATCACTTAAAACCCAAACTTGATCATCCGTCTGATCATATATAGAAGTCTTCACTCTTCTCCGGGTTTTTGGTGCGGAAAGCTGTACAGGCAGAGCTTCTCCCGTGATAGAAGCAGCTGTAGCATCTATGAATGATGCCAGTGTGGGTGATGAAATGATGCCAACTGGCACTCGAGACATATTGTAATTTTGGATGAAATGAGAGTGAGGAGATGTTGGTGAATTGATTTGAGACATTTTTTTTGATTTTTTGTGTAGTTGAATTAACAGAATGAATGAAAGTAGTTGGTTTATTTTTTTTCTACTGCAATAATGCGGCTACCGCGAAATCTGCGGTAGCCGTGGGAATCTTAACCGCGGTTAGCATATCCGCGAGAATCTTAACCGCGGTGCGGATCCGCGGTTAGAGCTATCCGCGCCAGTCCCTAGCCCCATGTGTGTATCTGTACAACCCGTTTGTCACGTGCTGTCAAGCTCTATAAATATAAACCCTGTACCCTTGTCGTTATCAACTCTACAATAGTAAGTCGGAACCCCAGTCCAATCCTGATACGTAAAGTCTCTGCCTTATTAAAGACTTTGAATAGCTCTGCTGAGAACTTGCGGTGTGCCAGTCCTCTCTTGAATTGACATCGAAGTCTTAGGAGATACCCTGGTTTGTTGACCATGCACCTAGACACTCGAAGAAGCTTCTAATCTTATGTTGTTAGTAAGCACTGGTACCTCAAAGATTTCACCCTAGAACCTTCCAATAGTCAGCTTTACACGTGTGAGCGGATATTTCACCTCCGCGCTGCTCCGTTGTTAACTTCCACTTCCACTTCCACTTCATAGTTAGCAAATCGTCGAAGATGCTCCCACTGAACGATTCAACCAATTGCTATATGGCTAGGTAAGGAGTTCTTTGACTATGTTTATCAACTCAGTTAATGTTCCTTCCCACAGAAACCTACAAGAAGATCAGAGAAATCATGACGGCAACCTTGCTAGTTTACAACAAAGGTAGGTGTAGTTCCCGTCCATTACAGCTACCGTCTGTAACCGTTAGTTCATGTGAAATTCGATTCGTTAGGTTCCTGTCTATGTGCCCAACTAGACCACAACAGCTGTCTGAACCGTGGAAGACATTCGGAAACGGTATTGGAATTACGCTTTGTGAAGCTTAGCAAGAACTTAATAATTGTGTTCAACAGTTAATTTCCCTCTTGCAGAGGAGCTACTCGCAGGTCAGGACGATGAGATTAGAGAGAGAGGACTGGGCGATATTGACTTGAAGGCTCTTGCGTTCGCGTGTGCCAACATTGCAAATGTCCCGACAGTGCCTACTATTCATCTTTTAGGCTATGGCGGGTATAATGTTGCAATTCTGTTCACGTTTACGAATGGTCTGGAGATGGTCGCTCGAGTTCCTTTCCACGACTGCCCATTAGAGCCGAGAGCCATTGAATCTCAGGTTGCAACAATGACCTTTGTGCGCCTCTATCTGCAGGTTCCAACCCCTATTGTCTATGCATGGAACGGCACAGCTGATAATCCGGTGCGGACACCATATATTATTATGGAACGGGTGATGGGTCAATCGCTGTACAATTGTTGGGAGGATTTAAGGCCGGACGAGAGGCGACTTGTACTGTTTGAGGTTGCAAAGTATCATGCTGCTCTTGCAAAGCCTCTTCCATTTTCGAAATGCGGGTGCCTATTCTTCTCCGATGATGCTGTTAATGGAATTGTGAAAAACTTCTCCTCTGCCTCAGCATATAAAGTTGGGCCATTTGTTCAAGTTCGACCAAGACATCTCGCCAATTCTACTCGCACAGCTCCAACCTTTGATGCTGTAGACGATATTCGCACGTATTGGATGCAATGTTTTCAAACGGAATGCCAGGCATATCATGGCAGAAAGAAACCGGATGACTTCGATAACATCGCTGGCCTTGTCAATGCATTTATACAGTCCTGTTCGATACGCTCACCAAACTGGCTTTCCATTTGTCATGGGGACATGTCAGTTCGCAACATAATGCGGAAAGATGGTAAAGTCACGGGCTTTCTCGATTGGGACGGAACAGCTGTCCTCCCTATTTCGCTCTTCCAATACCTTCTACAAGATCTATGTACAGTTGCACTGTGGCCGGCTCACTTACGTTCTGGAGATTACTTTCCCTTCTCCCCCCCTGATGCAATTGACGAACTAGAAGTGCTCCAAGCACTTCCAGGCGGTTACGCACGACTCAGGGAGATGGATGTGTGGCCTGTAATGCTTAACGTTGCAACCATTGCACAAGACGAGGAGCTCGCACGTTTGAGGAAAGTGTACCCTTACTATCTTCGTGCTTGGGACGAAAAACTCGAATTCTTCCTTTGGAATACATGTGACGATGCAAAAATTGCACACGAGCTGGCTAGGAGGGGTTTTCACGAATGGGAACGCCGGAAGAACTGGCTTAGGAGTAAGCTACAGTCGCCTTATACAAATACTTCCAATGGTCATATGCAGCAGGCTTTGATCGACATTCAAACACTTGAACAGCTTGCTCCTGGTATAAGTAAGTTCTTTCCTCACAATCCAAATACTTGATTAGGTATGATTAGGTTAGTGTAATGTTACACTTTGGTAGTCAGTTTGAGTTTACTACTACAAACTGTTTGATGTTTGTACTTTTTGAATCCTACTATGTTGTCATCTACCAATGCCTGCTAGCACTCTATTATAGTGTTTATTCTTCTAGAACCACTTATGAAGAACTCATTCATGTGTATTAATATGAATAAGATACTCTATAGCAAGAAGATATATACCTAATTCTAATACATTTTAAAGCTCTAAGTCAGAAATACTCAAAAGTCTTGAGTCTGGGCTTGGAGAAAAGTAAGTGCATCAAACCACATGGTAGAAATATAGTCCTCATCAAATTGAATAGTGAGAGATGCTAAGTGTGAGTCTAATGCTACAATAAGTGCCTCCTCAATAGACTGTTCAGGTACCTCCAAGGGTGGTCTATTTTCCAGGCCAGATTTGCCTACCTCATTCTGCTCACCATTATTGTTGTCATCCACATCATTAGAATTAGTATCAGATTCCCCAGTATACTCTTCTGATGACTCTGTCCCAACATCACTTGTACAGTCAAAACTATCTGGATTGTCCTCCAGGAGTGGATTACCACACTCTCCTAAAGCCAGCATATTAAAGAAATACATTTCTCTTAGTGAACGGTTCCTAGAGCCTCTAAGTCGTATCACATGATTGTTCCATGATTCGGTGAATTTGTCCAATTCCTGGTTTATAGTAGGCAGAAACAGTTTGTGAAGCAACCAAATATGATTTTTGTTGTATATATCAAGGCTACTGAACTGCTCTAGCTTTTTGAAAGCAGCTTTCCATTTTGAGCCAACTTGAGTGGTTACGTCACGCCACAATCGTCCAATTCGTATGTCATGCACTGATCTACAAAGTCTTAAAATCAGACAGAGATGTTTAATATTACAATAACTTACCTGCCCCAAATATAAGCTCTCTCTCCAGTCCCACTAAATTGTTCCATTCATGTAGCAACCAGTATATTTTCAACTCCATGGCCTCCCTGTAGACGAACTGGAATTCTGTATTGACGTACAGCACTAAGGAACAACTGTAGTACAGTCTCTCCTCTATTGTTGTCGGATGCACGAAGAGCTGTGATGTACCCGGCATATCCGTCTATAAAACAATGTATATATATATCATATTCTTTAAGACCTGTATAGACTGAGTGAGTTAACGTTTAGTACAGAAAGGTTTATGAGCTCACTATTCAGCCATTGTGGTGCCAGACTGCATTAGGCCCAGGTGATTGATATGTCCGCCGCTCCACTGTTGGTCGTGAAAACAATCGGCCTGGATACAAGTGTTGTAATGCAAGGCAAATTCGTTCCTTTGGAATAATATATCCTCTGGACATTAACGTTCCCCGAAGCATACTAACACCCTGGTTCTCATAACGACTCCTAATATCCTGAACCAATCCATCGAGTTCTTCATCAGTTATAGCAGTCACTGGATGCGTGTAGAATGTCACTTCGGACTCATTCTGGAAGGGGTTCTCCTGCCTTTCAGCAATGCCCAGCTCTAGCAGTCTATTCCGTACAACGCTCCTGCCTACACGTAAAAATCTTGCTGTTGCTTCAGTTGACGCCATACTATAGGCTCTCCGGAGGAATCCTTCATCAATCAAGAGACGCGGCCTTCCTTGTCCCCCAGTATAAACAGTATGAACGAGTGACGGAGCACCATGATGTGAATATTCGATAGCTTCCTGGTATTGTAGTCGAAGGTCTGTTTGTATTCGCAAAAGGTTGTCATACAGCATTCCCTGTTCAAACTCCTCGAAAACGGTACGATTCTGTCCATAATGTATCAAGTCCAATCTAGACAGCTTATTTGACTGATGACTCACTTCATCAAACCGTGACATGAACATATCTAATTTATCGCCCAGCAAGGTCAACTGGTTAATATCAACGTGTCCATGAACTGCAGATGTGACCTTGCTAATAAGAGCCCAGTATCGTGCTCTAAATTCGTTGCAGAGCAACTCTTCCAGGAGAGCATTCATAATGGCCAGTCTACTTCACTCAGTTCAAGTTGAACAAGGGAAACAATGGTTAAGTGACAACAAGCACTGTCAAGGGGCCTGTTTCCCAGCCCAATTGCAATTTCAAAGTCATAGATCCATGAGCATTTTAGTGTTGTAGTTCGGAGTTTGACGTTGGATCAAAACACAAAGATCACGTGGATCTGGTTGAAAAAATCACACGGATGTTGTAGTTGGATTATTAAAAATGGTCTTGGAGCTCACTCGATCTTGCAGTGTATATGGCACCTCTTTTCATCTTTTATTTTAATTACAAAGTACAGGTTCTAAGTACAATCAGTTATTCAAAATTACAGAGAGAAAGTCTGTTGAGAGGGAGAACTTAAGGGGGGCATGCATAGACAAGGGGTGAGGTGACAATTGACTGCTCAGTGTCTCTCGTCCTTATATTGTATGTATTCTAACTGAGACATTATGAAGTCATTGTCTTGTGGTTCGTCCGTTGATGAACTAATCATGTCATAATACTCCCCTTCAAACTCTTACTAGTCTGAGTAAACTGGTAAGATGTTTGACTTGTGGTACATGTAGCACTTTAGTTAATATATCTGCTTGTTGATTGTTTGTCTGTATGTATTTTGCATTTATGTACTCTAACTCAATGTAGCATTTAATAAAATCTTTCTTATGATCTAAATGCTTTGTTTGTTCTGAATATTTGAGTTTGTCTAATGTAACTGTTTGTATAACAGCATTGTTATTGTAATAGATATTAATTGGTGCATCAGAGACCTGCAGAATCTCTTCAGCTAAATGTGTAAGTGTGATTGCTTCCTGTGTTCCTCTTGTAAGAGCTATTAATTCAGCTTCATACGTTGAATTTGCCACCAGTGTTTGTTTTTTACTTGACCATGAAACTAATGAATTGCTCAAGTAAAATGCATATCCTGATATTGCACAATGCCCTTCTTGCATCATACTGTCTGCATCTGTATAGCTGTTCAATATTGATTGATTTGTGCTGCTGAGTTGGAGCCAGACATTGCTCATAGTTTTTAAGTACATGTAACAATGTTTAAGTGCTAGATAATGCTCCATACCAGGGTCATTAAGGTATTTTGCTAACTGATTTGTTGTAAATGCTATATCTGGCTGTATACAGTCTGCAATGTATCTAAGTGCACCAACCATGTTCATGTATAGTATATCAGACAT
>NW_006760395.1:2948140-2951959 GCF_000271605.1 Fomitiporia mediterranea MF3/22 | reverse complement strand
TGTTTGGGTTTTCAATAATAAATGTGTTTGTCATGTTTTCTACAGTTTGATTTGTTTTATACACAATGTTAGTCTGATGTTTGGTGTGTGTAAGCTTCATAGCTTTAGTAGGAGGTTTGCAGCATTCCTTAGAGAAATGTCCTGTTTTTCTACAATTGAAACATTTTGCTTTTGTTGGATTGAACAGATTTGGCAGATTGAATTTCCTCTGCTTATTGGCTTTATACATTGTATTAATGTGTACATTATTCTTTGTCCAATCATTAGAATCTTGTGCTTGTTTAGCACAGTAATCATTATAAGTGTTCCACAATGTAAGGATTAGTTGCTTCAGTTCAACTTTCTTATGTTCATTGACTGGTTTACCTTTGTTTTGGGCATCAGTAGATTGTATTATTGTATTTACTATGTGTGTATATTGCTTAGGAGTAGTAAGCAATATTGCTGCTTTGTATGTAGAGTTGCATAGTGGATCACTGTTAGCAGACAGAGTTGTGTATGCTTCCTCAAGTCTGTCTAATGTATGTCTGAAATGTTTTACATAGTCTCTACAAATAAACAGTACTGATTTGTTGATAGCCTTTTTACATACTGTCTGAGGGTTAAAGTGTTCTTCAAGTGCTTTCATTAACTGAGGGATAGATGTATTGAAGTGCATATAATTTGCCAATATTGTGTTAGCAATGTTATTGACTATACATGTATGAATAGCCTTAGTCATCTCCCTCTCAGTTTTGTTCTGTGGTTCATCCTTTAGTAAGTGTTCAAAGCATGTAGCTGTAACACTAGAAACAATGTAGTAGTGCCACATCTTGTAGTTTGCTTCAGTTTTAAGCATTGTGATGTTTTGACCAAAGTATTTAGGTACATTAGCTGGTTTACAGTGTGTATCTGTATGTGGGGGAACCATGATGCAAATGTGTGCAAATGTATGCAAGTAAAGAGTTTAGAGTGTACAGTGGATGTGTGTATACAGGGAGCTCAAGGCTCATAACCTGTTAAGAGGGAGAACTTAAGGGGGGCATGCATAGACAAGGGGTGAGGTGATGATTGACTACTCAGTGTCTCTTGTCCTTATATTGTATGTATTCTAACTGAGACATTATGAAGTCATTGTCTCATAGTTTGTCTGTTGATAAACTAATCATGTCATAATAAAGTCCAATCAAATTTGCTTGATGGCTATCAAGTCTGACCATTTCAGCTGTCACAACTTATAGATCTGTGTCAATTTGTGACTCTGTGCTTCATAACTACAGATCCAAAGTACAATTTCTTGACCTTGTCCTTAATACAGTCCCTATGTATGCTTATACACACAGAATAGTACTGCTAAGGAGGCTAAACAAAGTCAACATAGACTCTAGATAGTCTATGGATTTGATTTCTATCCACTTACTGAGAGAAATCTTACATAAGCATATGCATTCATATTTGTAATAGAATTTGCAATTAGTATGACATGTTGCTGATAATAGAATTTGCAATTAACATGTTAATATGAATACACAACAAGAAGAAAACCTTTGTAACAAATTCAGATTACAGTACTAGAGGCTTTCCAGTAATATCTTGTCTGCTATTCAGCAACATGATGATGTCAATTTACTGTCTTGTCTAGGCAATGAGCTGGACACATTTATTGGTCTTTTTACACAGGTGAAGTTTTTGCTCATATGTATAACACCCAGTACACTGATTATGAACTGTAGCATTTGTCTATCTTCTCAGAGGATGAGTGTAGCACACTCTGTCAGAATTTGTTTCAGATGCAGACCAATATTCAGCTACAGTACAAGGAGTCAGCAGAACATTCTCATCAAGGATGTCCACCACTTGTTTGCCATGTGTACACTAGACAAAGAGGGCAGCCATCTGTCCAGATCAACCAGGAGTTTCTCAGGGATGCTTATGAGCTTGTTCCAACACAAAGGATTACAGATTTCTTGCATGTTGGGAGGACTGTTGTCAGAAGGCACTTGTTAGAGTCAGGTGTGGCCGAACCTAGAGAAAATCCCTTCACATCAGAGCCAGGCAGAATCATATTGTATACTCAGTGTGTGTCACCTATTAGCAACAATGAGCTTGATGAGCTTATTCATAATATTTGTGAGCAACACCCTAATCAGGGGGTCAGTATACTGTAAGGGACATTACAGTCAATAGGGTTTATTGTTAGGGAGTATCAGATTCAGCAATCTCTAAGGAGACTTGTTCCAGGACAAATATTTGCTTGCACTACTGTAGAATGTTGAACATATAGTGTGCCTGGTCCAAATGCTTTGTAGCACCATGATGGGCAACATAGTAAGAATTTTATTCCTGTTTAGATTTAATTAACAATTAACAATCAGGTCTTAGGTCTTATTTGATAGGGCATTGTTATTCATGGGTTCATAGATGGGTACTCTCAGCTTATTACTAGTCTTCAAGCATCAGATAATAATAGAGGAGAAACAGTCTTGAACTTGTTTTTCAATACTGTCTGGGTGTTTAAAGTACTAGTAAGACTGTAGGGCAACCATAGAGTTGAGAATCTTTTAGTTGCTACATGGATGGAGCAGTTTAGAGGTCCAGGAAGTGGAGCATACATTTGGGGCAGGTGTGTACTTAGTTTTTGTACCAGTTCTTAATAAAAGAAGGATGAGACTGATTTTTTTAATAGATCTGTCCATAACATAAGAATTGAGTGTTTGTGGGTTGATGTGACAACACAAGTAGGCTCAAAATGGGCAGCTTGTTTCAGACAGTTGGAACAACACTCTGGACTGGATATTAACGAACCAAATCATATTTGGTTACTACATCAATTATTCCTACTATCTATCAACAAAGACTTGGCTAGCTTTACTCATGCATGGAACTATCACACAATGTGAATTTGAGACTCCTGTAATTGCTCACCATAGGATATGTTCTTTTTCAACATGCTAGCTCTAGGAATGCAAGGTGATGATCTACCAGAAGAAAGGGCTGAATATGGAGAGAATGACAGAGAATATGGTATGTCTCATAGTTGTCTAATATTTTGTGTATATAGACTAATACAAGTGTTAGACACTATACTTTCTGAGAGAGGTGAACTAGCAACTGGTGAAAATATGTATAGAAGGAATGGAGTTATCCTTAATCCTCCTGAAATGCCTATTGAGTATGAACTGGTGACTAGGTTAAATGAGCATCTTTCATCTTTACAGATAAATACAGAAGAACAAAGTATTAATACTATTTGGTTTGAAGCTCTTACATACCTTAGAAGTAGAGTACATGGATTTTAAAACTATTAGAACTAGCTATATGATAGGTCACATTTATACTTACTATAAATACATTTTTACAATCTAAATTGTAAGAAATGGCCTAATTAATTATGCTCTCTCATATCTTTCAAGTAGTGAGTGAGTAAAGCAATTCAGCCAACAGGACAACTAGTTGTAAGGCTGGAGCCTTACTCAGGAAGACAGAACAGGCAAAGACCTGGGATTAGAGAGGTTGACCTAAGTATAAAAGTAAAGTACAAAGATAAGGTCTAAGTATCTACAAATAGCCCTCTCTATATGTATCTAAAGTCATGTGTGTAACCTGAGAGGTTACACTAGTATTACTATAAGTATCAAGCCAAGTTATTTCTATAATTAAATAAGGAAAATTTAGTACAAACTATTGAATGACTTTGTTCTTGTATGTATACATGAAAGTACTGTAAATTAATGAGTGTTTGAGAGGCTAGTGTAAGAAACTTTAGTGTTGAGTCTTAAGTACTTAGTACAGTACTAACACTCAAGTCTCTCACACATTTGACCTGCTCCTCTGTCATTC
>NW_006760395.1:2943948-2947971 GCF_000271605.1 Fomitiporia mediterranea MF3/22 | reverse complement strand
GGCCCTCTCTATATGTATCTCAAGTCATGTGTGTAACCTGAGAGGTTACACTAGTATTACTATAAGTATCAAGCCAAGTTATTTCTATACTTAAATAACGAAAATCTAGTACAAACTATTGACTGACTTTGTTCTTGTATGTATACATGAAAGTGCTGTAAATTAATGAGTGTCTGAGAGGCTAGTGTAAGAAACTTTAGTGTTGAGTTCTTAAGTACTTAGTACAGTACTAACACTCAAGTCTCTCACACATTTGACCTGCTCCTCTGTCATTCTTACCTTCTTTAGTAAGGAGTAGGCAGACTTAACTTTTCTTTCTTACTCAGAGGTGTAGGTAGGGAATTTGGCAGCAAGAAGGGGTCAATAGAGACTTGCTCAAGATTACACACAATTATAATATGTATGATACTCTTATTATATTTTAACTTTTTATAATAGTATACAATAGTTCTTATACTTTAATTTATATTATTTCAATGTTATATAAAGTGCAGAGTTCTTATTATACCTGGAATTATAATTATTATAGAATGATACTATAATTTCTGCACATTATCTACTAGTAGTTTAATATATACTTGTACTTTAGGAAAACTTGTCTATTTTAAATTATAAAGAAAGGAAGACTTTGTCTTGTACGTCTCCAGTGAGTCCCAGGTAACTGAGGGAGGCGGCTGAACAGCTCGAGCGTGTGATCAAGACAATACAGAGCTCAATTGACGAAGAAAGACACTGATTGGTAGTATAGTAAGTTGTTCAACTGGATAAGTAAAAAATATAATGACTTACCGAAATGCAAGACTGTTCATGTCCAGTGCTAGGCTGCAAAGTATTGGGAGCATTGATAAATCGAGCAGCAGACTTGAGTCAGAATCAACAGAGAAGCATGGGATAGCAAGATGTCGAAACAAGGACAATTTCAAGATGTAGCAATGAGGATACTGCCCTGAAGAGACAGACGTGGAAGCAGCATGAGATAACAAGATGTATTGGTTGGTACAAGATAATGAGACAATTACGGAGGAGTGACAAGAAATTTCTCTGAAGAAACAGACGTCCAAGCGTTCAGAGGCATAAGTGATAATTAGAACTGGAAGAAGCCACTGTATACAAATCTAGTTTGGAAGCAAAGGCCAGCCCCTAGTGTCTTCAAGCTAGTCAAATATGCTGACACATGAGAGTTAGTTGTTGGACACAGTGTAGAGCAGAGTAGACATAGATTACACAGTGAAGGACATCTGACCAGGCCAACAAGTGCACACTCACAAAAAATCGAAGTATTTCGTTGCTGTCGAACGTGTTTCGAGTGGCGGCGTGCTTGCAGTGATGAGAGGTCGAGCGTGCAGTTCAAGCGTATGCCAACAATGCAAAGTTGAGGAACGGTATCACTGAACATTTCCACTCCGATGTGATACCGTTTACTGTGACTCAGATCATAGAAAGCGAGTTGCAGTGTGTAAAACGATCAACGGATCGTAATCACAAAATAAAGAACGCATGATCTAAAACTTTCCATAATCGGTACGCTGCGTCACCATTTTACAAAAGGTGACATTCCCGTGTATTGTTACACACGTTTCCCCATCATCGTTCCCCACCCACTTTTGCTTGGGGTGTCGTCTTACCCTTTCCATTGATGCATCCAAATTCTTCCTGGTTTTCCATTCACTTGAAGCTCTTTCGTTAATAAGTCTCTCATGAGTCTCATCATCTTACGAGCGTGTCTCCGAGTCCCTTATATCTCATACCATATTCCCCGTCTCCGGTTTTTTCTCGCTCCTGTTCACTTGCACTGGTCGTGTCTCTTCTTCTGCCGAAGGAGGTCGTTCAACTTGTACCCGATTTTAACTCTCGAAACAGGTGTAGATATATAATGACGGCCTTCTGTCCTTTTCATTTTGTATCCGAAATTCGCTATCGATTTTTGTTCCTTGATCTTCGGAGCGTGATTGGATCGATGTGGGAGCTACTTGACGAAGATGGGCCCCTTTTTGCCAGGATTGTTTATGAGTACATGTGGAACTGCGACAAGGCAGAGATGAGGTATAAGCAAGCAGCTGGGGGACTTCACAGAGCAGCTGTTGAACTGAAAGCACAGGAAGGTATTCAGACTGAGAGATGGGTTAACTTAAGATTGGATACAAACAGTAAGAATCTTTCCTTGCAGTCATTTATTAGTATATTACTATCTCACAAATTTTATGAATAAATAGATAATTTACTATTTACATATAGTACATGCTCACATGAGTATACAAGACATTTTCTTTAGGATTTGTGCTTTTAATACTTTTTTTGTTAATGAGAATAAGTAGTAGTGAGTGGCGGATGAAAAGAAAAGGGGAAAGATATAGAAAAGAGAGGAAAAACAAGGCATGTCATGAGTCATGAAATTTAATAAAAAAAAGCTGGGAGAGAATGGATTAGTATTGTCAGTTGTGATATGATAATGAATACTTACCTTTGAGATGATTACTGGCTTGGCCCACCAGCAGAACCGCCCCTTCTACCATGGGATTGCCTCCTCGGCCTCCATACCGGCTGGTTCCTTGGTGGCGGTTGAGGAGGAACACGTGCACTTGAAGATGGGCCAGGCAAGGAAGGCATTCCTGGCAGCGGTGGCAACAGCACATAATTCATTTGAGGGGCATTTTGCAAACGACGCAAATCTTGATGTTGTCAATGCTGCATCTGTTGGCAACACTGTTGCTGCTCACGTCGCACCATGTCGTCGTACAGCCAAGGGTTATACTGCAGCGGATGACCAGGAGGAGGACGGATTTGTTGTTGCTGCTGTTGACGCTGCCGCCGTTGTTCCTGAACTGCAGCCTCGTAGAGCCAAGGGTTGAACTCCAACGGATGGCCAGGAGGGGGGCGGGGGCGGGGCTGTTGGTGATGTTGCCCTTCTGGAGCTGGCGGCGGCGGAAGCGACCCCTCCATTGCCCAAGGGACGTACTGCAGAGGGTTTTGCTGCTGCTGCTGTTGTTGTTGTTGCTGCTGTTGCTGTTGCTGTTGCTGTTGCGGAAGCGGTTGAGACCGCGTCGAACCCGGCACAACTTCACGGTACTCGACATTGGGATTGAATCGCTAGCAAGCGCAAAGTGAAAGGACACGAGTAAGAAAGGAATGTAGTGTCCAATGGCGGCGAGAAGAAATACAGCCTCGGCCTATAGGCAGATGGACTGCAATCAAGCACAGGCGATCGCTAATTGGGCCGCCTTCGTGCGTAAGAGGTGAATGTATACTTACCACGTTCCTCTGTGGGCCGCCAGACATTTTGAGGTAAGGGGGAAGATGATGCGTTGGTGCGGGACGCAGCAAAGTCCATTTTGGGAAAGTCATACACGTCGAAGTTTATTTCTGCGACAAACATTTAAAATTCACTATAAAATCAGACTTGCATCATTTATTTCAATAATTTGAACAGCATGGATCTCGAAGACACTGTTATCAATCCTGGATAAAAAATCGGAATATTAGTTATTTCGAGTATAATGCAACTATTTTTAGTACTTACACGAGAATAATTATTTTTCGGGCCATCTAAGGCAGCTCAAGCAAACAATGTAGTATAGGTGGATTATACTCGATTAACAGCTGCTGAATACCATGCTTGTGTGCCAGGACCATCACCTATCATCCTCCTGCACATCGAAGAATGCCTGTCCGAAAAAGGAAATGATCCGATACCACAAAGGAAAATCCGATCGTTGCCTCATGTACCTGAGCAAACATCTCATACCGTCGGATGTCCTGGTCAGACACGGAGCGACGAGCAAACTCCATCGCTTCCTCAAAGTGTTCGCACGTGGTTTCGGGCACGGGATCTGCCTCTTCGACGTCTTCTATATCTCCATTGCCCGACTCTTTCTTTTCTCAAGCTCGACGGATATCTTCTTCAATCGATTGGCGAATCGCGAGTTTTGCTGCACGTTGGCAAATTTCCGTCAAATCTGCTCCAGAGAAGCCATGCGTACTCTTTGCAAGACACGTAAGGTCAACATTCTTCGCCACAGGCGACTT
>NW_006760395.1:2937818-2941459 GCF_000271605.1 Fomitiporia mediterranea MF3/22 | reverse complement strand
GTTATTGTCCAATCGATGGAGAGCTGAGAGACAATGATAGACAACAAACGACTGGTACTCTGCACTCAGGGACTTCAACCTATCACAGTCCATGTCAACCTCGTCCTTCGGAAGGCTTTCGACAGTCGAGGCTCGGCAGATATAAACCATCTGGCTGGTCCCATCAATCCTTGTAATCACCTAATATGCTATGGAAAATTCGTTTACACCAGATCAAAGAGACAACGAACCTCCTTGGAATCGATAACGTCCTTTAATTCAACTCGCGATTTATCGTATAGGGAATAGGGCATTTTGAAGTACTAGATCCAGTAGTCAGTATTAGCAGGATTGAGTAGGCTCGAAACACTCACAGTGATGCCACGATCATTGAAATCATCCAGCGTTTTCTGAAGTTGACCGGAGACAACTAGTAGAAAGCAACGTTAGGTCTGCTAAGGGAACGGGATGAAGATAATCTACACGTACTGGACAAGGCACTATGAGCCTTTTCACCTGTTCCAGAATGAGAAGACCCTATCAGGGATGTGGCTGCGGTTTGAGACGAGGACGTCCACTCGTCGGTGGCAGCGGAGGAGTCACTTCCATCGTCAGAAGGACTGTGTGGTGCTGTTGATAAATCAGAGGGAGTCGCATTCTCAATCGATGTATTCATGGTAGAAGAATAAACAGTACGATGCCACAGAACGGACAAGAATGAGGTGTTCGCAGGGGAAGCTTGACGAAAAGGGGTGCCACATCTATGCTGTTATATGAGTGCATGCGTGCGAACCTTCCAGAAATACTCCTTCCTTTCTTAGCTGTATTGTCACCGCAGAAGGATCATGTCAAGATGTGTTATGTGAAATTATGTGAGGGTTACATATAATCTAATATGTATTGATTTAGGTTTGTAGCTTGATGTCGATCACTTTTATGTGCCTTGTTTGTGCTGAGGTAGTTGCCTGTATGGTCACTTAAAGCTGCATAAAAACTGTTTCCAGCTATACACAGGTTTCGCACACATGTACTGATTTTACAATAGTACAACCATAGTACAGCAGTGTCAGATGACCCCAGAAGAAAACCCTTGCCCAGATCCATCAATGTTCCTGCACTTCCATTACAAATCTCCTTTCTCCATCATGGAGTCTAGAAACACGCACATATGTGCCCCTGTCTTTTGTCAGTACTAGAGCACTAGCCAAAATAAATATATCTCATTATGACCTATTAAATGACTGAGACGCCTAGGAAACCTGAGTACTCTGAAGAAGATTACTATCTTGGTCACTGATACTCAGAGTACTCCTGGTTCCTTGGTTTCACAATACTACAACACTATACTAATAAAAGTAAGCACTTTGCCTACTCATAGGCTGCAGTGTGACTAATACTGCTCTCACTTTCCAAGTTCACAGAAGTATTAGGTGACGTCTACTATGTAGCATGGACTTGTAGAGTAGCACTTTTGCTATAACAGACAGGCTGCTTCTTAATCAATGCATCTTAGAGTGCCCATAATGTCCCAAGAGTTATTGGCTTTCCTTTACTGCTTAAACTTAAAGGTCTATCTGGTAGGACACTGTCCATCCTTATTTCATTTCCAAATATCACAATCCTTCTATCAGCAATCTAGGGGATTCTTGCCTGTTGTGCATTGAATATTATGCAAATATACAGAAGTCTGGCACAATACTTGCTTCCCTCCTGTGAAGCATCTCTGCCATGATATATAAATGTCCTTTGACCAATGTATTTCAAAAGAAATTTATCCTTTGCTTGCATACACAACCAAGCCTCCCTTACTGTGCCTAGACAAACAATACAATGCCTCTCCCATTACATGAGAGAATTAGGGACATTATTGCCAACACATTCTGTAACACCCTCAACTCTATTGTCCCTGGAGGATACAGTGCATCTAACATTATTGCTGACAGGAAAATGTACCAAGTTAGTCTTGAATGTCTCCTTTTTGTTTATTACTATGTACTGTAGCTTATACATTTGTTAGCTGGACTATAACGTGTTGTTTGTTGTTCCCCACCAGCCAGTCTACAACCCTAGACTGGACGAGCGCAAATACGATTGGATTCCAGACTTAGCACTATCTGTCGACAGTCATCCAAGATTCATTGTCAAGATTGCAACCACACAAAGTAAGGCTTCCTTGGACAATCAGAGCCTCGATTGGTTTTGACTGCACACCCTCGACACATTGATATCCATTAATGCCATGGAGTCTGTTGCGTTTCCATTCCACAATTTCCCTGTTGCCAATGCTACACTCCCTGAACTGACAATCAGAGAGTTTGTGGAAACTCAAGTGCATATAATAGGCATGACAGTATAGGATGTTGAAGGGTACTTCTGTGCTTTCATTTCACCTATAAGCCTCAAGATGAATATATTTTGGTGCAAGTGTGATAATAATGGAAGAATTCAAATAAGAAGTACTGGCCTGGTACGTCTTATTTAAATTGCTTGTAAACACTGTGCTAACAGACACTTAGATAAGTACTAATCAACACGGACTTGAAATGCTGAATGCAGTCCTTGCTTTCTGTTGTCATGAACTGCAGCAGAGGCTGCAGCTTCACAATAATTTCAATCTTCAGATTAATGTTGCAGGTTGGTATGCAGGTTTCTGCCTCCTGACTAATGAAGTTGCATACATTCAGTACATCGAATGGAAAAAAAAACGTCTGCCAGCTGATGGACCATACACTGAAAATGTTCTGTTATAATAGACTAAATTGGGCAAGCTGTTTCCATTCGTGCTTTGTGTATAAATTCTGCATTCCTATAGACAGCATCTCATAGACCAATACATGTATGCTTACTCAAACAGACTGCGTTCCAATTGTAATTCGTTGAATGTCTTTAATTACATCATGATTTGAACACTTAGAAAAAAATGCCAATAAGGTGCCACGGCTTTGAGACCCCTTTCAATGATAGGCATCACCTGAAATAAACTCTGCCTTATACAAAACAGCTCACCAATGCGCCCAGCACTTGAGACAATCGTTTACTTAGTGCACTACCAGCTACCGTGATAAAGACGCCAAAGCTCGCGCATTGAATGCGGTCATGCAAGATGCAACTAAGGTAGGAATGCGGATAGGTAAGACCATCACGAAAAAGTCTTAACAGTTGTATTAGATTATAATCTAGTATTTTTTTTACTTTTTGTAAATTTTGTAAAAGTGATAATAACTTAGATAGTGGTTTTCACAAGTCAATTATAATCTAGTACAAGTAAAGCAAGAATCCAGAATAGTTATTAAAATTACTGATATTAATTATGATTGTACATATTGTCAAGATATACAAGTGATTATAACATACCTCCTGAAATAATAATGTTAGAATATACTTATCAAATTTTAACAGTATAGTATCCTCTTACAATTTATACCAGTCATTACAAGCATTTGAATAGCTTGTTTGGCTTTGCTTACAAATTTGTATTAAATAATTAATAAAATATAATTATATTTGATTATAGAATACAAAAGGATAGTAAATAATACATTATTTCTACAATCCCAATCCCTGCACCACCAGCAGCCTCTGTCTCGTTCTTTCGCGAGTGGAGTTCGTGTCAATAAGGATTAATGCGTTCTTGGGCTGTTCGATGTAGTCTCGTCACCGGG
>NW_006760395.1:2923709-2935293 GCF_000271605.1 Fomitiporia mediterranea MF3/22 | reverse complement strand
CCATGAACGAGAAGTTTATGAGCTGTGACAAGCTCTGTTCTAGGCGTATAGTGCACCAATACCTTCCGAATGTGAATAGCAGCATCAGGGAAAAGTCACATTTCTTATAATGTATTGTAGAGTTTATAAAGTAATATAAGTAGTATATATACATTGTAAAGTATTCACAAGACTTGTAAATAATTTGTAATATTTAAATAAAACATATCAATGAATATAAAGACTACATAAGTGTTATGAATCTATTAAATGTATTATACTAACTTTGTATAATAACTGACAGTATTTTGCTTGTGTTATATTTAAATTATAATTTTAAAGAAAAGGTTATATTCATAATATAATAATGGAATAGTAATTATTTGTTGACTTATAATTTATGCAAAAGGTATACTAATACATATAATAGTGTAAGAACACTTGTTGTGTCATTATTATCTTAATAAAAGTATAGTATAAGTATATAAAATGTATATTATACTTAGATTATTTATACAAACAGTTTACAATATTTGTAGAAGATATTTCATCTACTTGTAATAATTACATTAGTGTGTTTAGAAAACTAAATGTATTTATATTACTTTTCACTATATCACAAAGTAGATTAGCAATGTTAGTTATACCTAAATACAATATTTGAAATGTTCTATCATTTGGCGACTGATACTTAACTCGCTTATGTAATCAACTGCTGAAGATCGAGAGCATATAATGACGCACTTATGCGTGCCACTCTTTCTCTTCAGCGTCCACCATCTCTCTAAGTCTAACCCTCTGCCCTGCCACCATGTCGTCGCTTTGTTCTCTCCGGTCTTCCTCCACTTGCAAGCATCCTACTAGCTGTCACTCTGCCTTCAGCAATGTAGACAATAAACATCGCTGCACTCGTCTCTCCAATCTGCCATTGCAATGCCCGCACTGAGTCCCAGACCCTGCGCAGCTGACTACACCGTCCCCTCCCAGTCTCAACGTAAAGCGTAAGCAACTTTGGTCCACTTCATATTATCCTACACGATAGTTGCTCATCCCTCTCCTCCCAACTTTTTGTCTTCCTTCCATCCCTCCCGCTCCTCGCTCCGCTGCTTACGTTGCCTCTCCTTCGTTGTCCTTCTTTTTTTACGTTCGCCTTCCTTTTTTGCATTCGCATTCGCACATCCGCATTGTTGACCAACGCTGAACGACTTCTTCAATAATTCCATGCATTCTTCCCGCTCTGCAGCGCAAGCAACAATCGACGAGCGCACGCTCGCAACAACGTCCATGTACGACCACTTCCAAAGTGACACCCTCTCTCTTACCCCGTACACCCTCTCCCTCCTCACCCATTCCATGCTTGACATCACTCTTGACAGGTTCACACTCACATGCGTTTACATTCCTCACTGCTATGGATGACACCATATTGACAGGATGCAGTGGCCAACCATTCACACCACCCAGGCCGAGTCTGTCCACACCTCCATTTCGCCTTCTCCCTTCAAGCCAGAACATCCCAGAAAAACACCTTTACAATCCATAACGACTACTCAGTTCACTGTGCCTCTGATTGTTCGTCGTAGTCAGAGTATGCAACACGCACGTACAAACACAGCTTCGCCTACTGCCCCAATCAGCTTGTTCAACGCTGCAGATCTCAACCCTGATGCACCACTCATGCTCGCCGTATGCCGTCGCAGTGCGTCCATCTCCTTGATACAGTTACCTACTCACACCAACAATGCCAATGCCCACGCCCACACTCTCAGCCCGTCAATCTCACAACCTGTCTCACAAGCATAAGCACCACATTCACAACCCGCCCAACCTCACAACCTGCACACACACGCAATTCAACTTGTGGGGACCGAGCGACAACCAAAGCATTTTGACGAAGACTACATCAAACGACCCAAGAACGCATTCATCCTCTTCTGCTGCGTCTGCCGCATCTGCCGTATGCGAGAGAACAAGGTAAGGAACAACGTACTAACTGTAGCATACGTATTTGTAATTTGTATTATATATTTCAATATAATTATAATTCAATATTTAAACAAGAAGAAATGTAGGCAGAATAACAATTATCTAAGTTATTATAATGCCTTGTAAGTCTTGTAAGCAGTCACAATGTTTGTTAAATGTAACAAGTATGAAATGACTTTTCATTTTAGGAGGTTGGATATAATGTACTTTATATGTTAACAAGCATGTACAAACCTTAATCATTTTGACAATATGTACATACCTTTTTGTGTTTTATATAGCTTTTTATAATTTTCTCATTTTGAGAGGTTGGATATATGGTCTTTTATATTTTTTAGAAATTTTATATAATTTATATGTTTATAAGGTAATATCAGCCTTAAGACTTTTTCCTGATGAGGCTGTCTGACCGTGCTGACGGCATCATGGCGAACAATATACAAAGCTGTAAGAACGCAATCTCGACTTTCTTTACCAAGCACGTCCCTAAGTGCCTTGCGAGATGTATCCGCTGTATTCATTTCGACTCTTCTTCTTCTCCAATTTCTGCCTTGCCACTGATACCAGCAACTTTGAACAGCAGTTCACCAACCAAAGTAATTGAGTAGTGCTAGAAAGAGAATGAATGATGAGCGTATAGGCCACTGGTCGGATCATAAACAAGACGTGCTCTAATACGCCAGCTCGAGTCGATCAAGCTCAGGCCGGAAACTGTTCTTCGACGAGCCGCTCGATGCAAATCGGGTAATACTATATTGTGGAGACCTGATGTTGTAATGCACGTCATTTAAATTCCATTATGTGAGCGTCACTCTGCCAGGGGCAGCGAGAAGTGTACAAGTAAGCAAGATTGTTTATTTATATCACCTGAAACACTGTGTTCCATTGCAAGTTTACAAGAAAACATTTATTTGTTCCTCTCATAAGTGTCTAATTTCCTGTCAACAGTAACATTGCACTCCCTGGGAGATGACATTTGCTGACGTTCTTGCTACTGCTGACTGGAGCAGACTCCACAATTCATAAAGTATTGAGTACCAGGTGTATTTCTGCAACGTTTAATCAATTCCTTAGGCTTGCTGCTCTAGGACACAACAAAGGAAAAGGAACTCTCGTTCTGTTGAGAAAGGGGGGAAGAGAGGTTATGTGAGAGGCTTAGAGAGATCACACAAAGAGGGGGGATAGTGGACTCGGCTTGCTCTCTCGCAGCTTGCTTCATTGTCCGTTGATTAGTTAGTCTATATATACTATGTAGGTATGTCTCAGATGTAGAATGTATGATGGAAGGTATTCCATCATTGTTTGTCATTGCTTGTAATGTAGTTTATATCATCTGAGACATGCTCTTGTGTAGTCTCGTCTTAACACTCCCCTTCAAACTCTTACTAGGTCAAATAGACTTGTAAGATGTTTGCTTGCAGTATGTATAGATAGTTTAATCATTATAACTGCATTGTACAATTGTTTGTTCGTGTAACGCGTTTATAACTTGATGTAGTTAATAATAATATTATTAGCATTATAGTAATGCATTGTCCGTTCTGTGTACTGTCCGTTCCGAATGTCATCCACTTTGTGTTAAGTTTGTCCGATGTTATATTGTTTAAGTATATTTAATTAGTTCGTTCGTTTGTAATATACTGTTTAATAACAGCATTGTTATCATAATAGATCGTTTGTAAATGTTATTAAATAATTTATAAATGCTTCAGAGACCTGCAGAATCTTGTTGGCATGCATAGGTACGTATATGTGCATATTTAAATCATAAATGCAATTGCTCGTTTCGTTTTATTGTTTGTTATTCAGTTTGTTTGAGTACTCTAGTAATTTCCTTTTTACTTCACTGTGAAACTAATGAATCACACTAGTAAAATGTATATTCGATGTTACAATGATATCCTTCTTTAATCATTACTGTCTGTGTTCGTCTACATTTGTATATGCATTAAGCATTCAGTAATAGCTGATTTATGTCTTCGGATTGAAGCTTTGCATCAATCGTATATCAGTAATATCAATAATAATATTTGTTTTTGCCAGGTTGCTTCATTCCAAGATCAATGAGGTTTTATGCTAATGTATATTTGTTGCATAGATGTTATGTCTGGCTGCAGGCATCTTGCTATGTGTCTAGGTGCATCATATATGTATTATATCATGAATGTACTGTTTGTTCATTCACTTTACATTATTGTTTATATCTGTGTATTAATTTATTAATGTTATGTTTGTTAATTGATTGTTTCTGATGCATCCTGAGTAACTATGTGATCTGTTGTGTTGTTTCTTTAATAGCCAACATAGTTATCTGTTGATAATTATTACTAACGTGCATTTGTATTATTTATCATTAACAATGTTGTTGTGAATTATCACAATTGTAGTATTGTGTATATATATGTGTATGTTATGGCTATTGTTCTTTGCTTTTTCTTTTGCAAAGAATGATGTATTATAACACGATCTGCATATAATTGATATATTGGATTATGTTTACTATAATTGTCTCCTAGCATTCTTTAGTTAATCCAGTGCTATGCACAATTGTAGTATTCGTTCAACGTTTTATTTATTAATTGGTTTGCTAGGTAAAACGTTTTATATATTGGTTTTATTTATTTTATTTGAATCATTGTATAGATATACCTATTAGTATCTATCTGATGTATTTCATAGTATTATAATGCTGTTCATGCTTGTATTAATCACACAGTGAGGGCAAATTGATTGTTTGTACAAGAATCAATTTAATAGTTTTATTTAATTATATGTATGTGCTCCATACTTGTTTATATAGTTATTATCTGCATATCGTTTGTTGTAGTTGTGAATTATATCACAATTATATTTGTATTATCATATAGATATATTATTTATTGTTTTATGTACGTTCTGAAGTATTATTTTCGTTATTCATCACTTTTATCCATGAACTATAGTCTGAATTGATGAATTATTTCATTATATGATGTGATAATCGTCTGTATATTATTTATTTTTGTATTAAACACTGTTAAGTTAATTATATTATCATATTAATATTATTTGCCAAGTATGAGCATTTGTTTCATAGTAGAATTATTATTTATTTAATGTTGAAGTTCAATCACACATTGTGTTGACTTCTGTTATTTAGTTCTGATCAATGTAGTTTTGCTTCGTACTGAATGATTTACCTTTATGATCCATTATGTCTGTCTGTAACTTCTATTGCTTAGTCAGTGCTTAGTCTGTGCATTTCGTTATTCTATTTTTATTCTATTTTTCGTAGCATCTGTAGTGTTATACTTTCTGTTCCATTGTTTATATTTAGTTATTAATTTTTCGTGCATATTATCCATTTTCTCCCTTTCAATTCAAGAAGGTATTTCTTCAAAGAATTGGATATTTCTTTAATGTTTATTAATCGTTATTATAATATAATATTTATATATAATAATTGTAATCGCTTTCGTGGTTTGATTTCTAATTATTAGTATTTTATAACAGTGTGTAACGTGTGTTATGTTCTATAATGAGTAATTTAAATGTTATTACTATTATATCTTTGTTACTGTTAACGTTCGTCAACTTATATAATGTGTATTTTGTTTGTTATAGTAGATAAGTACACATTATGTATAATATACAAGTTTTGTTCACACTCGTTATTAATAATTGTTCATAACTATGAATGAATATTTTGTTTTTGTGTTGAAAACATATGGTAATTTGTTTGTTTCTGTATAATATTCGTTTAATAATGTTGTAATTATTATTTATGTAGTGCTTTTAGTAAATGTACTGAGTTCTATTAAGTATGCTTGCATCCATTATTACCTATTTTATATTATACTGTCCGAGATAATGGCTTAAACATTTTATTAATTTATTTAATCATATTATATTATGATTGTTTTCGATTGTAATTATTATAATAATGCATTCATAATAATAATATTTGTATTATTTGTTGTAATAGCCTTATCAGCTTAATACTTTGCTCCTACAAGCTATGTTGTCACAATGTAAATTTAATAATCGTTCATTAAGGTATATACACTGTACAGTTGATGTTGCCATTGCAACTTCGAAATTTATTATATAATCAGCTGCTGTGATAACACATTCTGCATAATTAAGTTGTATTGATGTGTTGTTTTGAGTATATTAGAGATATAATTCTTTCATTCATTGTTAGTATACATTTACACAATTGTATTAATGTGTAAAGTAGTATCATTTGTTTAATAATTATAATTTTGCACTTGTCTTGTGCTGTAATCAGTATTTATGCATTATAACATTATTTCTTCATGCATAGTTAGTTTATACACTCTGTAGCATTGTTTTTTGATTTGTAGTTATTCATTATACTTTTGTATATCTGTACTCGTCTGTATATCTTAGATATGTGTATTATATTTGGTATCTGATAAGTAATCACAATATCCGACATGTAACTGCTGAATCCAATATGTTACATATAATTGCTCAACCATAATATGTGTTAGTTATTATATTGTTCTGTATTCGTTCTGTTAGTTCTATCTGTATTATTATTATTATTATCATTATTATTATTGTTATTATAGTGTCTGCAATTGTATTATTGTTTATAATACATGTTAAATGTTTTATTTATTCAATTTAATATGCTGTTTAGTATATATGCACTCGTTTTTGAGCATTAATCGTTCGGCTGTGATATTACTATATATGTTATTATTTGATTTATGCTATAACATATGTATGCTTGTTGACAGTGTCAATCATTTGTACTATTGTAATGTTAATAGTGGAAGAGTAGTGTTTGTTTTATTAATCTTTTTAATGTTTGTCTGTAGTATGATCAGTTAATTTATTATAACATGATCTCTGTGATATTATAGAATATTTTAGCATTTAATAATTGCAATAAGTGATACTCATTGTAGTTTGAACATTGCCTGCATAGATTACGTTACTACTAGGCCAATGATCATAATCACTAAGATGACAATCATATAATGTCTGGGTTGTATGTAGTACAGTAGATTGTACGTTCACAGTGTATTGATTTGCGTTTAGGATACTCAGATAGGTGAGTTGAGTTCTACATTGTAGTATGCTGTGTGTGTGCATGTGATGTGTAGAACTGCATAGAGCATAGACATAGTAGAGTGTAGATAAAGTGTAGGCAGGGAGCTCAAGGCTCATAACCTGTTGAGAAAGGGGGGAAGAGAGGTTATGTGAGAGGCTTAGAGAGATCACACAAAGAGGGGGGATAGTGGACTCGGCTCACTCTCTCACAGCTTGCTTCATTGTCTGTTGATTAGTTAGTCTATATATACTATGTAGGTATGTCTCAGATGTAGAATGTATGATGGAAGGTATTCCATCATTGTTCATCATTACTTGTAATGTAGTTTATATCATCTGAGACATGCTCTTGTGTAGTCTTGTCTTAACACATTCCCTTTCAGAAATGTGCTCCAAATATCAATTGAACCAATAACAATTGGATTTGCCTCTGTGACATGATGCTTGTCTGTGAAGAATGTTTTCCAGTCCTAAATGATGATAACTGCTGGTGGCCAATTGACAGTTGTCAGTGTGTTGTGATCAGGAGGAGTAAGCAGCCAATTAATAGTACCTAGATTGAGAAAGGGAAACACATTCACTCTATCAGGTCAGCAATCTCTCATCCCTTCAATGCTTGTGAGAAAACTTCAGGCAGGACTGTGTCAGACAAATAGTATGTATAAAAGGTTGAGAACAGTTGCTATACAGGCTACACCCCCCATATCTTTTCCTTGAACACATAATGAGTGAGGCACTGTGCTACAGTAGTGAGCTGCTTGCATATGTACAGCAACTTGTATTGCAAAACAATCTCACTCTACCAGAACTGCTAAGTTCCTCTGTCAATACTATGAATGAAGTTCTTCCTACTGTGTCCACTCAGGAGCTGCCTGTTGAACCTGTGCTAGAGAGGTACCAAAGTGCTAGGGTTCTGTCACAAATCCCACATTCCTACAGTACTGTACACTCAGGAATATCAAGCCAGCCTGTATCTGCATCCTGTAACACCCACCTGTATACAGGTTCACCTCAGTCACTCTTGCTTCCAACTAGTACACTGCCCCCCTCCCTACAACCAGGACAACTTGTGCTAGAACCACCTCCTGATTTATCACACATTAGATGTAACCTTGATACAAGAACAGTAAACAAGGCTAGGCAATTGTCTGCTGGACAAACAATTCTAAGAGTAGCTCCTCAACCAAGGTGTGGCACAAGAAGGGGGTCTCTGGTTAGGCTGATGCTAACAATTAGGAACATTCCACTTGTGCACCCTCCTAAAATGACAGATTGTTTAGAAATTGCAGATGATGGAAGAACATCTGCTTGCCTTACAGTTAAGGTTTACCCCTGTTGTATAAGACATTTCCCCCATTCTTCATTAAAACAGAGTACACTAAAGCTGACTTGTACTACAGAATGCAGGCACACAATTCTGTCTTCTATACAATTTCCTTTAGGATACATTCAATGCAAAACTGCAAAACTATGGACTTCTGTTCAAAATGACTGTCCCCCAAGACATGCTTGTTTCTCAAGTCATTCAAGACATGGCTTTGGAGATGGAAAGGGAGCACAAATATGTCTTTTCTTGGCTGCCAAGCATGTATGAACTGTATGAGACATTACCTCTAAAGCTGTTGAAGATACATGATTGTGCCCTTGTACAGGTTACCTCTGTAGTGCCCTTACACCTTAAGTGTAGCCCAGTTGATCTGAGTTGGACTGTTTTGGATCTATTAGGTATGTGTAACAGGTTTGTAATGCCTGACATTGTGTTAGAAAATAATTGCTTTGTTGTGTTCACTAGTGTGTCAGGATGTTACCTGCTTAGTTGCAAATGCTGAATATTCTTCAATTCCAGTTGTTGCTGCCAAGCCTCTTAAAGTTAAGCAGGACAGTACTCTACACAATTGTGTTGCAGAACGTTTTTTTAAAGGTCTTGAGGAAGATCAGCCATCTGTAGCCACAGTTACAGAAGTTGAATGCTTCTGTACTACTCATACTAGTACTGAGAATGGTTGTACTGAGACTTTGCCTGATGCAACAGACAATCATCTTCCTGTAAGTTAGTAGCAAGCTTGTATTGTTATCCAACCCTAATGTATCATTCTTAGAATGTTGAGATCCCAACAGCCCTAGCAAGCCCTGTTCAACCTCCTCAGACTCTTTGTTGTACCCTGCCACCTTATCCAGCAAGGCAGGTTTGCTTCCAGAGACCCTTGTTGCTCTGTCAGGAGAATCCACCCAACTATGTTTCCTTTACATCACCTTCAAATGCACTTCCTCCCATATTGTGGGAGCATCTGTGGACTCTGCTGTATGATGAGGATAGCTTCAGTTTTGAAATGGAAGATTTCTCAGCTCAAGTGTATGAAGCTGTTGGATTCCTAACTGGCAATACTGAGGAATTGTTGCTGTGTAGCACAAGTGTACAAGATCTGGCAGACAAGCTAATTGAGGCTATAGAGGAGTGTGTTACATTGTGTAACTATAGCAAACTTTTAGCACCTCTGAGAACAGTCCAAGTGTGAGTCACCTAAACTGATTGATTGAACTAAACTAATCTACATATACAGAGTTTGCCAGGACGGATCTATTGTGACACTCGGGCCTGGCCTAGAGGTTGAGGCCTTGTTTTTAGTAATGTCAAAGTATGTTGCTCAGGAAGCACTTTGGTTTGAGAGACTTGCTGCAGATTATTGCTCTCTGAAGACAATTACTACTGAGAGTACTATAGCACATGTACCTACTGAAAGGCTTAAAAAGCTAAAGGTACTAGGAGCCTTGACATTGTTGATGGTCTTGAACAAGCTTAGACCAGGCCCCTTGAGTCTGTGTGTGCTACAGATAGCATACAACAATTGCGACTTTTGATCTCTACACAAGGAATTCATCAGAACTTGGTATCCTGAAATCCACAATGACCTGCAAAGATGGAAAGACATGAGTCCATCAGGCAACCCCAGTCCATTCCAGAAGTATTTCAGTTCATACATGCAATCACAGGTAAGTTGTATACATTCTCTTATGCTAAATTCTAATTCCTCTTTCAGGCTGCAAGCTATGAGAATCATACAATTGAATCTCACAATTTTATTGTATACAACATACTATTGTGAGCTATCCTTGGCCCATGAGACCTCAGACATCCTGAATGGGATGCACTCCTTGAGGGCTTGAACATGCCTTGCTTGCCACTCAAGGGCTTGGATGTGCCTTCTTCCCTACAATTTAGTTTTGGAAAGGTATGTACCTTATTATTTATATGACAATTGTCTAAAGGCTTGACTTGACAGGCTGTGTATGGAGTGGAAGGAGGCTCAGACGCTTTGATTGCAGTATGCTATGCATCATGCATTACTGATGTTAACAACCTTCAAGGCTTGCTTTCTGTTACTGTCCATACACATACTCAGAGGGACAATTGTGCAACACTAGCAAGAGAGCTTGGTACAGTGTCTGTATCAGAACTTGTACACAACATTGTTTTCGACTTTCTTAAAGGAACCAGCATCCCTCATCCAGACTTGTTTCAGAGTGTTGCATAGAGCTTCTCAAGAACACTTCCTCTAGACAATATTGATTTCAATGCAAAGACTACTAGATGCAACCTATTAGTTTGTGCAATAACAGGTGTACCTTACATACCACCAGAAAGAGGGGAAATGACGGTTCGTTCTTGTACACTTACACATCTCACACATACACTAATAACTACACTTTATAGTATCAGATAAAATTTGTAGATAATGAGGATCATGAATATGTATCTGTCTGAAACAGTAGGAGCGCCACATTAACAGAACACCCATTAGTAGCATCAGTACTTGCTGCACAGGGACGGATTCGATTTGCAACATGTGGCAGGATAGCTGTTGCCCCTTTATCATATCTGATAGAGCTGATAAGAAGGGAGGGTACAGACAATTATGAAGCTGTAGTGTATCACTGGCTACTTGTTGAATTGTGCAGTGCTATAGGTGAGCACTCTGTTCTCTGAGACAGAGAGCAATATGAGCTTGTAGTTGTTCAGTCTCATATAGAAACTGTTACCTGTTTTGTCTTATTATTCAACTGCTGAATGTTTCAGTTTGTTTATACTCTCTTACTATCTTGTTCTTCCCACTTATATTTGTTGTCTATATCTCCATTTCTCACATAGAAACTGTCAACTTTTCTATGTTATTCATTCTGAATATTGTCTCTGCATTCAACTGCACTAGATATTTTTTTTTCTTTTCATACTTTCATTTTATCTTGTTCCTTTTAATTTCTATAGTTTTTGTCTACACTTCAATTTTTCACACAAGGCACTCAACTGCTTTGTATCATTCATTCAGTCTAAGAATGTTGTCTTATCATTCAACTGGTAAACATTTTGTCTTTCTACACTTTTCATTTTATCTTGTTCCTTTCACTTTCTATAGTTTTTGTCTACACTTTAATTTTTCACACAAAGTACTCAACTACTTTATATTATTCATTCAGTCTAGAATGTTGTCTTATCATTCAACTGGTAGACATTTTGCTTTGGTTTATTTAACTTTCTTAATCTTTCTGATTTTTATAG
>NW_006760395.1:2910322-2917561 GCF_000271605.1 Fomitiporia mediterranea MF3/22 | reverse complement strand
ATCTATAGCGAAGCTGGTGAAGTCTATCGGATGCTAGTTCTTTAACATCCCGACACTTTCTTCCCTATCGTCGAGGCAATTGGAGAATGTTCCGCGTACCATGACCTTGACATCGTTCCGATCACTTTCCAGTTCTGGATGCGGCACGCATTGAGCATAGGAAAACGGCCTTCCGTTTCGCCACTATTCCTCGATGCATACAGGTCGTTGATGCGTGTCATGATTAGACACCTTTACTTTCCTGAAGATCCTAGTAAAATGGCACCTCAGGAGGCGGACGATTTCAGATCTTTCAGGCATGTCATGGGAGACACTCTCAAGGACTGCTGCTTCGTTTGGGCAGCGAGAATTGTCTTACGGAGGTCCTGACCACCTTAACACAGGCATTAGAGGAAGCATGCGCCGGGAGACCAGTGTCATGGCAAGAGATTGAAGCACCTCTGTTCTCTTTGCGTTCTATGGGTGCCGAGATAGATCCTTCGGATGACCGTGTCATTCCAAAAATCACGGATTTAATGCCTTCGCTTGCAGACTACCCTCGGGTGCGATATGCTGCAATCATGGTGATATCAAGATATGCTGAATGGACCAGCCGACACCCGAGTTATATTCCATTCCAGCTGCAGTTCGTCTCAAGTGGATTCCAGGACGTTGACAGTGAAGTATCTGCTGCTGGCATTTCAACGCTGACATAAGCTATTTGTCCTTTGTAATCTTGATGCCCAATTACAAAACATAGGTGTACTGTAGTTGACACTAAATAACAAGACAATGAGGGAAGAGTAAAGACATGAGGCTGAAGGGCTTAGAAATAAATCTGAAATGAATGGAGGGAGGCAAAACAATAAAGGATGGACATAAATAAAATATGCGTTGTTTTTTTTCCAGTTATGGAAAAAATTAAAAATAAATCCCCTAATTGCAAATTCGTGAAAAACAAATAAGAAAAGTAATGGAACCTCAACTTTTATTTGCATCCTCATTCTCTCTGATACTGCCAACAACACAATGTCTTCTGCACTGCCCTAGTAAGCTCTTGCACTGTGCTGTGTGATTTTTCTGCTCATTATACCTCCAAGTCCTATCTTGTACCTTACACCCCCATCACCCCAGTACACACTGCCGGCCGACCCACACGAAGTACAGATCCCTGATACTGTGTATACAGTTCCCCCTGCTCAAATAAGAGCCGAGCAGTTGCAGTGCAAACGCCCAAAGTACTTGTGGAGCAAAACAGGATGTCTGACTTGCAGAAAGAAAAGGATTAAGGTATGTATGTGTTCACAGCACATTTTGCCGTGTCACTATACTGAAAGGTCTGCTAGTGTGATGAAGTTAAACCAATTTGTCACTGATGTGATTATGGACAATGCGATGTTTGTTTGGGCATTACCTAGCATCTTTCATTGAGCTGACCTACATTTGTAGTGTGCCTGGCCAGACCTGACGAACTCAAAGAAAAAAGTGCAGCAGCAAAAGTAGCAATGTCATTATTACATCTGTAAATTGGATAAATACGTTTAATTTTCACACATTATAATAAATTAAAAGTAATTAGAATGAGTTAATATTCTAATACTACGAAATACATAATAAAATAATTAGAAATTATCTAGTGTAGGTAGACAGAAACCATTATCGGGCGGGACTCGAGCAGGAAGTTGCGAGTGTCGATTGCTAGGCTTGCACCTTGACCAGATCCGGACGGACCACCAGAAAGCGAGGGCATCGAGAGGCTCCTGCGACGGCGTGCAGCGAGTGTGAGTGGTGCATGCAGGTTGAGATCCGGAGCGTTGAATGAGTTGATTCAGGCTGCAGACAAAGCTGTATCAGTACGCGTATGCTACATATTCTGACTGTGACGTGCAATTGGAGGAGCAGTGAACTGAGTCGTTGTTGTGGATTGCAAAGGTGTATCTCTGGGACGTACCAGCTCGAACAGAGAAGGCGAAGTGGAACGTATGGACGGACTCTGCTCAGGAGGGGTAAGTGGTGGTCCACTGCTTCCGTTCGATATGGTGTTGTCCGCTGCACTAAGGAAATGTAAATGCACGTGGGGTGGACCTGTCGAGAGTGATGTTAAGCATGGAATGGGTGGGGAAGGAGAGCGTGTACAGCGTCGAAGAGAGGGTTGTACCATGGGAGTGGTCGTACGTTGGCATTGTCGCGAGCGCGCGCTTGTCGACCGTTGCTTGCACTACGGAGCGGGAAGTACGCGAATGTATGGAAACATTGAAGAAGTCGTTCGGCATTGGTGAACAATGCGGATGCGCGAATGCGAATGAAAAAAGCAAGGCGAGTGTAAACAAAGGAGGACAATGAAGGAAAGGCAACGCAAGCGGCGGAGCGAGGAGCGGGAGGGATGGAAGGGAGACAAAAAGTTGGGAGGAGAGGGATGAGCAACCATTGTGCGAGTTATTATGAAGTGGACTGGCTGCTTACGCTTTACAATGAAGGACGGTGTAGCCAGCTCAGTCGTATTGTCACAGGATCTGAGGCTCAGCGCGAGCATTGCAGTGGCAGATTAGAGAGACGAATGTAGCGATGTTTATTGTCTAGGTGATTGCAGGCGGAGTGCCTGCTGGAGGATGCTTGTAGGCAGAGGACTGGGCTAGAGAGAACAAGAGCAACGACATAGCGTTGGGGGAAGAGGGTTGGGGCCCTGGGGGAGATGGTGGAGGTAGGAGGGAAAGGAGTGACAAGAGCATGTGCGTCATTATATGCTCTCGATCTTCAGTATTCGATTATGTAAACACTTCGATATATACAGTCGAAATTGTCTTATTGCATCATGTCCGGGCAGAGTATTCAGTTATGCAATAAGAAAAATATGCAACACGGACTCCGTGGGAATAAATTACCATATTTAGTAGGGTTAGATCGTATTAATTTTCTTTTATTGCGAAGACTTCTAGAGTACTGTAGACAGAGTAGCAAACACAATATGTACTTCAAATATGAGAGAAATCATAGTAGACATGTATACTACTATAAAGTCTAAGAAATAAGAAGTTAAACAAGAAATTTCAGTATATTACTAGTTACTGGTAGGCAGCATTCTACCCCACATATCATGTAGAGTACTCAGTAACCTGTTGTCTAGTACTTAATTCTTTGTGAAATAGTTCAGCACAAAATTTACAGATTGTAGATGTAAGATGAAATGTAGTACCAATATCTGCATGCTTGAGTGTTAGCTTCTCAAGTAAAACACATAACTGTTGTCTGTCTTACAACAAAATTCTTTCTTCTGGCTCATCATCAGGAGTTTTGCACTCACTGTCTGAATCACTGCCAGGGTTGTCCAAATCCATCCCTTGATCCATACACTGTTGTACCTCCTCAACAATCTCCCTTTTGTCAATGTTCCTAAGCTGTTCCAGCTCAGGATGTTCTTTCTTTTCTTTGGCAGGGTTGAGTAAGTCTTCCAACATTAGACAAGTACCAATACAACAACACTGATGGAGCTCATTAACAGAAGAAAGGAGGTCTTGTTCTGTTTTGTGAAGCTGGTGTAAAACAGGGTGTCTGTTCCTGTCTGGAGAATGTACAATAGCAAGAGGCTTGTTATCTGTTGGAGCAAGGTTCTCTACAACTTCAATAGCTGCATTAGCATCATCCTCAGTATCTAGAATAGCAGAAATAGTCCTAATCCAGTCATCTTGATTGTAATCCTTGCTAAGACAGTCCTGAAGATGTTTCTCAAGCTTGGGGACAGTTGAAATGGTGCCTTAAGCATATTGTTGAAGAATATTCTATGCCTCCAGACATTTGTTGACCAGAAGACTGGGAGACAGAGGAGGAGGAGGAGGACCATCTAGAATCACAACATCTTCCTCAGTTTGACTACAGCCAGCCATGTACAATCAACACAGTTAAGAACAAGATTCTAATAGTACTGTTAGATAGTATCAACACAGTAAAGAATAAGATCAAGAGGAACATGGTAGACACTATCAACACAGTCAAGAACAAGATTCCAATGGTACTGTTAGATAGTATTGACACAGTGAAGAATAAGATTGAGAGGAACATAGTAGACACTATCAACACAGTCAAGAACAAAATTCATGTAGAGGGGCCATTAGATAGTATTGACACAGTAAAGAATAAGATTGAGTGGAATGCTGCAGACACAATTGGCACAGTCAAGAATAAGATTCAAGAGGGAGCTGTGAGATACTATTAACACAGTGAAGAATAAAATTTAAGACATACTAGTCAATACTAGCATGTTTCCAGCAGTTCTCTATTGTATGTTGCTTGACTTCAATCCATGCATTTCTAGCCATGAGCATAGCTTCAAGAAGATTAATTTTATAGATTTCCATCTTGCCTGCCTCATCAAGATCAACTGTATGCCAGCAAAAATCACACTGGTACAGAGCTTTGAAAGTGCAAATGATCCTAGTATTAAGAGGCTGGATGAACAATGTTATGTTAGGAGCAAAAAACTCAACCTGAATATTTGTTGGCTGATATGGGACCTTATGAGCCAAGAAGTTATTGAGGAGAAGGAGAACATGATGTCCTTCTCTCCTCATATCAAGGTCGAAAGTTTGTAACCATCTGTAGAATACATCAGTCTATATCTAATGATGAAATGAAAGGAACGTTCATTGTATGTTGACACAAGAAATTCGTGTTGGTAACATGCAAGCTGTAAACAAAACTACTTACTCTTGGAAGAGTACTACTGTCATCCAGGCAGACTGATTAGCATGGTAATAAAATCCTCTTTCTTCTGGGTGTTGAGGCTTGAAACACCAAGGCATGCAAGACTTGCTAATAAAAAAGGGCTTCCTTTTTTCTGAGCTGTCTGCATTACAACATAGACCAATAGTGATTCTGAACTGACTATTCTTTCTCCCACTCATCTGGCGTGATGCAAGTCCTCAATCTGGTGGTGCACTACTACAAAGTCAAATTACAATTTCGAAAAAAAGATGATAAGAACTTACTATACAAAGAGACTGGTTTTGTCAAAATTGAACTGGTCCTCAGGTTAGTATTGCTTAAGGATCTTAGAAATCCAGGCCCTTTCCTCTACAGCCTTTTCTTGATCAACAGACACTGCCTCTCTGTGTTGCTGAATACTTCTGATACCCCAACTAAAAATATAAATAAGGTAAGTATATTTGAGGTTGAATCTTTGGATACAATTGACACAGTGAAGAATAAGATCTAAAAGGACTTATGTTTGTGTAAAGGATTGTACCCAGCTGTGGCTGGTCAATCACTCTTCTTCTGGTACATTGAATTCATCTTCAAACCGAGTGTGTTTCTCAACAAGCATTGCACCAGTTACAAGCTTGTTTTGAGCTTCCATAGAGTGCTGCCACATTACTAATGCTTGCTCAACAGCAGGGTTTGCAACAATACAAGGCTGCTTGCTTGAAAGACCAGTAGGATTTTGTTTTGCACAAGCTTCAAGCTCTTCACAGCAAGCAATATTTTGACAGAGAGAGGATTGGGTAAAGTAGAGAGCACAAGAATAGTGAGTACTAAAGTATTTAACAATTTCTTCCTGAGAAAGATTTGGATGCTCATCTCAGAAGTTCAGAACCTTAAGCCAGTCAGCACAGGTGTGATGAACTCTCCTCTGCACTACCTGAGCTAAAGTCTTCACTTTCTTAGATGTTGATCCAGACTTGGTAATAGGACCAGGTTTTTTTCTGTAAGAACTTTTCCTCATCTGCTTCAACTTTCCAGCAGCCATAAGTAATGTTCAAACTGGTTTCAGTACCTACAGACTGTCATTATATATGTTTTTCTAATTAATTTTTTAAATTTTGAGTGTTGGCTATCTCAGTCAGGTGGCAGCATGGAGCCACTGTAAGTATTGAAACTGTCAATCAGAAACACATAGAATGTATTGAAGAGTGCTATTATAAGTACATCAAACTTCGGATGCAAATCACACCTTAGAAAGTCATCTAAACATCTATATTTGCTCACTTTTTTGCATAATTTTCTCACAGAATTTGATGCATTATACAATGTTCAATATTTTGCATATTTTCCTTTCCCCAAGTCAGGGCAAAGCCAAATGCAATGCATTATTGAATATATGCATAAACATAATATACAATAAGACAATTTCAACTGTAGTTTAAAAAGTAAAACCAAATTATATTATAAGCCTAACAGGGTGATTGTTAACAATATTAATATATGTAATCATATATTATCTTACTAAACGTATTGTAATTAACTTACAAGTACAATGCATTACTTTTATGACTATTATAATCAATCAACTATTGTTACAAATAACTTATAATATAATTTTAGCATATTATAATAAGAGTTAAGTGCTTGTATCTCACATGTAATATTGTAATAATACTATTAGTAAGCTAACTTGCTCTAAAACATGTTTGTAGTTTAATAGAAACTTTGTATATTTCTTACAGTTATGTGCAATCATTATAATTACATTACAAGTAAAATATAAGTATTATTTTAGAATGTAATGCTTATGAAATCATTTTATTAGATTACTTTTGCTGTCATTAAATACATTTGTTGCGACTCTTTCATGATGTCAGCAGTAATGATAGTGTTACTGGTTGATGCTGCCTCTGTAAGCATTCTGCATCACCACCTCGAAATCAGCAAAATCCTCCATCTCCACTTCGTGCACGCTACTGTGCGTTGTGTGCGTGTTTCCGAAGCGAAGAGACGCTCACAGCTCTTACAGTAGAGCATGATACCTAAGCTGTTACGTGATCTGCACATGCAAGGCAAGATGGAGACATTAGACAACTCAACCACGCGTTGCATCCTGAATCAAGCAGGTGATGGATATTATTGTTGCGAGAGTATTCCCTCATAGGTGACTGGGGTCATAGTGCCAGCGTCTTGACATTCCCACTTTATATCCAATTATGATCCGTCAATTATACCTTCATTCTCGGATCTTGTATCTTGTATTTCAGATCTGTATACTTTTCTTTTGTCTGTATCTCTTACTTGTTTGCTTTGCATGGTATTCAAAATTTATGTTGATAAGCCATTCCATAAGTGTAGAGCCAAAATAAACAATGATAAAGGTAACCATATTGCACGCACACCTATGGTTTCCTTTATCGTTATTTATTTTGACTCCAAAGTCCGACTCGTTACTCCTCGCAAGTTTTGAAATTCATTTGTCAGCTCCCATCAGATCACACACCTCATTTCACAGCTCCCATCAAATCATGTGCTCTATCTCACAAGTCCGATCATTTATGCTGA
>NW_006760395.1:2888953-2905864 GCF_000271605.1 Fomitiporia mediterranea MF3/22 | reverse complement strand
GCTTTCTAGCTCAAGTACACAACAAGGGAAGAATTCTGAACTCTGACACCATCCAGCAAAGAGGACCATCTGACAGTGAGTGTCGGTCGAGTAAACGATGGCTGTGTACGGTATTATTAATACAATACTTATTTGCAGGAATAACAAAACTTACTCCTATGGTCGCCACGAAAAGTGACCTCTTCTATGTCTGAAACTTTAGAAGGGTCTGACTTATACAGGAGCGGTAAATTCAATACACAAGTCTCGTCCTTAGCAACTGCATGCCGGATATGTTCGACAGAAGGATTTATCAGTTCATAAGGGAAGACTATCGGGTTGATCCCAACATTGCCTGTACAGTCCCTGAAAATCCACGTCAGTTCTCATGTAGTAGGAAAGTGTTAAGATATATGCATTCACCAGAGCCCTAGGAACGAGATCTTCACGTCAAAAGCTTCCCGTTTTTTCTTTAAAAGAATCAGTATGTGAAACTTGTAGAAAACAATTTCGCCTCACACGTTCTTTGCTTATCTCATCTGCATGCTTAGTCCGCAACATGAACAGGTGGTACCACGTATGAATCTCTACAGTATTCATTGCAAGTCCTAGCTGAAAATGAATAGTCATATATATATTAATCTCGTTCTATCCCAGAACTGACAAACGTCTGACCTTTTCAATTATTCCACATAGGCCTCGTCCATATCTTGCACCTGGACCACCCCCCAAAATGACAATTTTGTCTTCGAGTTTTTCCTCGGTCTCGGGCTTGTCTTATGAAGTGGGTTTAGCTGTACTGTTACATAATTATGCTACAGGAAAGCTTACAGGTTTCTGAAAGGAACAAGTACCCATCTAGCACTGCAGACTTGAAGTTGGACTTGTCGGAATAAAAGTGGTGATCAGACATTTGTACATCTGGCCATGCCTGGTATTCTGACACGGTCTACACACAGGCTGATCACTGTGAATGCAAAGCAGAGGCAAGACAGATGACTACAAACTGCCTGACTGAAAGGATTCAGAAGGATTTGTAATGGCACACAATCAAGGAAACCAGAATTTGCTGCAAGACACACAGAGACTATGCCAGAAATGCAATCACATGACACAACTTTAAGAATGTGTACAAGCAATAATGACATATCAAATGTACTAGGATTGACAAATCTGCAAAACAAGAAGCATACAAATAGAGAGAAATACTATGCAAGTAGTAGCATACTAAATGTTATTCAATCAACTGCAACATTGACTACAACATGTGATACATGAAGGAATAAAACGAGAAAGGAAAGAAGCATCATTTAAGATGCATATATACAAGATATACAACCCAACAATACACAAGGAATGTGAAGCAGCACAATTACATCTATTAATGAAAACACACTAAGAATACAAAGAAAACACAGCACAAATATTTGCTTTAATATAGAGTACTATCTGAGATGACAGAACACACAACCACACTGTATTTACAACCAGTCATTATGAAGGACTAACAAAGCAATATAATATTAAAGTAATATACAGAGACCACCATCTGATAATACTAGCAGGACACAAACACTACAGATCTATAGAACTTAGATCTGAAGACCCCTATGTACTCAACAAATAGTGTAAAGCAGGCAAGCCTTACACAAAGGTCATTATACTATACAGACACACAATAACAGAGCCACCCAGAACTTGGAACTAATGGCACCAATCATGAAAAGGCTAATTAAGCTTAGCTGAGGAAAAGAAGTGCTACTAAGGAAGTAAACATAATGGCTGTGCAAGAAGCACACAGTACAAAAGATCTAACATAGATTACTATCTTAAAACAGAAATAGCTAACACCTCAAACACACAAAATCACTAATACACATCCTATAGAGTATATGGTGACATACTAAAAATATTGTAACATAGTGTACAGACTATCTAATAAACAGAACCACTCAACTTGCAAAGAAATAGGAGGATAAAGGAATAATTAGAGTAGTATAAAAAGCACTTCATGTATTGTGTAAGGAGCATTATACTCAATAACAGTTTATTCAAGGACAGCTTGTGAACTAACTGTAATCCACTCATCTCTCCCAATAAAACTCTTTACACAAAAACACTACTCTATTCACCTTGAAATACAAACGTGTTAAACTACTCTTAAGGGCATTAACTCCCCTTCTGCTGAGTGTAAGTACTATCAACACTCTTAGGGATATACTCCTAGTTGAGTAAAGATAGAGGCTACATTTGGGACCAGTAGTTATGTGGTTAAGGACCTGCCTGTTGCCTGTGAACCTACAACAAGAAGTGTAATCCTTATACAGAAATATAGTTCATAACAACAGTTATTGAGTACAATCACTTCTTGTGTGAAGTATTATACTGTTGTGGCCTGTTTTAAACAATCTGCTAGAATGTAATAGTAATACATTAAGAAGCATAACTGGCTTCACAAAACCAACAGGAATATACTGAAACAACTATCTTTATAATAGTACACAGTAGTACAGACTATCAACCTCTTTACTTAATAGTAACTATAAGAGAAGGCCTACACTACTATCAAGGACTATTCCTGAATCAATATACTGTAGGACTATTCTAATAGAGATTAGATCCTTACCTCTATCCTCAATCACTATGCTACTTAGTAATGCAGGAATACCTAAGGAGACAGTAGGAGGAATGGAACAACAAATAAGGAGACTGGAGCAACAGCAAAATCTGAAACATACAGAAACACATAGAAACTTAGAAAGGTGTAGAGGATTGATAATTGACTGGCCAGGCATATTAGAAAATTGTGAACTAGGAAAAGTACACAATATGGTTTACAGGCTTGAAGGGGTGCTCAAAGACATTAAACTAAAGTTAACAAGACAAGGTTATGAGCACCAACTAGAAAGCTAGAAACAAGTACAAGACCTAGAAGAAAAAGTAGTGTTGTATAGCTAGAAGGTTATGGAAAACATGGTACAGTTTTGTGTTAATACTCAACAAGTAATACAGAACACAAGACTAGTCAAACAAATGCTGGAGGCATTTCTGTCAGTAGTAAACTTAAGGAATTCAACACTCATGACAGTAACCTTCAGACTAGCATTCCAAATGAACAAAGTCCTAAGACTGGTTCTGCCAGGAGAACCTATCAAAACACTTAAAACAGTATTAGAAACTATAGCTGAGGAACCAGCTACAGAACAAACAGTGGAAGTAACTTATAAAATGGTTACAGAAGGAACTAGGACATCCTTACAAGATTCATTAGTAGACACTTAATGACTAGTACAAACCCACCAGCAACTACACCCACCCAAACTGGTAACATACTGTTAACAGCACTAACATTAGTAACTACAGATGTAGCAAAATTAAAACTAGTATATTATTATAGAAAACTGAACAAAGGATTTGATTCTTGACTCAGTACAAACATAATTAGACTGGAACTAAATGGAATAACAAATGAAGCTAAACAAGCATATTATTTGGTATCATTACTAAAAGACACAGCTTTTGACTGGATCCAAAGTTATGTATGAATCAAGGTAGAAAGTAACAGAACAATAACCAAACCACAATCATTAGTACTAGGCATGTTCTTGAACTTGGGAAAGTTCATAGCATTCCTAAAGAGTCATTGAACAGGTACAGTAAGAGATGAAGATACAGCTAACCTTCAGAAACTAGTAGGAATTAAATGCAAAGACTATTGCCTAGAGAACTTAGCAAACTTTCTATTTGAATTCTAAAGATTAACTTCATTAGTACTAACAACTACCTACCCTAACACAGCCAGGAAAGCAAAGTTCATATCTTCCTTACCAGATTCAGTTTGCTATAGAATCATATTTGTAGCAGACAAACCATACAAAGAAAATCTTAGCTGGTGGATAACAAGGATTCAAAATTACCTCTACACAATAGAAGTACAAACCCTTATACATCCTACCAACTATGAACCAAAGTATAAATGGGGAGATACCTATGTTTATTAGCTAACCATTTAAGGAAATCATAGAAATCCAGATGCAATAGATATTAATGCTCAAAGCTTCAGCCTAAAACCAAAACAAAACTGGAAAAAACAAAAACCAAAAACAGACAGGTAACCTTCAACATCTACAAAATGCTACAATTGTGGACAACCAGGACACTAGGCTAGAGACTGTGGATTACCAACTATTTATTTGAAAGATAGAAATCAAGGAGGAAAACCACTGTATCAGAAAGGACAGTAACTAAATAATCAAATTAGAAAAACAAACTTTAATGAATGATACAATGTATACAGTCAATACATACATTACAACCATACAAAGTGGACAGTAAATGGAGGTGACATACTAGGAAACAACTAAGGATACACCTGCCAATATAAAGGACAACACCCAAATGATTCAAGGAATCCACCTTTTGTTCAAGACTACTAGTAATAGTCAGAACTAGAAAGGTCAAAGGAGAGTCTGGCCTACCAACACAGGGAAGACACCCTTGAATAGTAATATGGATATACAATGGAACCTAATGGATACAAACACTTGCACTCATAGACTCAGGGAGCACCTGTTCAGTAATGGATAAATCATTCTAAACAGGGAATGGATTTAAAGCTCAAAAGTTGGACTGGCCTAGAACTGTCACTAATGCTGATGGATCAACCAATTCAAATGGAAAATTAACCCATACAATTAAGGCAACAATCCACACAGAGGTGGATGATTGGGAACAAACAATAACTATTACAAACATAGTATTAGACAATGTAATACTGGGAATAGACTACCTACAAGCAAGAAACCCAGAAATCAATTGGAAGGGAGCTAAACTGGAACAGTAAGGAAAAACCATAGGGATAACCATTAAACAAATCTGAGTAAACCAGAAAAGGAAAAGGAAAAGGAAGCCTAGAAAGAAGAAAAAGTCTAAAGAGGAAGAAATCAAAGTACTAGTACCTAATGAGCACAGGGAACTGATCCTAGAAAGAAGCAGACCATGGACAAGAACAGTTACTAGAGTTAGGAGACTGAGATCCAAAAGTAGGGAAAATATACCTATGCCAAAAAGGATACATGAAGCAGAAGAGAACACCAGAATGCAACCAAGAAAACCTTGAGCACAAATATTAGGAGAAAACAATCTGACAATATTAGTACCAGACAATTATGGAAATATACAACCCCTTAACTATCAACATAAACTAATAAAATCAACATCTACAGATGTCCCTATACACTCTTCTCCAACTATGCCAACTATGTCTATAGAACCACTAATTATTACTATGCCTGAAAATGATAAAGAAATGAATATCAAAATTAACAATCCAGTACAACTAGTTACAACAACTTATGACAAGGCCTCTACAAAATCCCAAATCTATAACCAAATGAAAATAAAAAATGAACAACAGAACATCTCCTAGAGAGAAAAACTGCTGAACAAAATTAAAGACTTTACTAATGTCTTCAACCCAGATAAATCAAGACAATTACCAGAACATACAATATGGGACATGCCTATCAACTTAGACTCAGACAAGCTATTACCCAAAAGGTGACCATCCATCCTACTTGTACTAGATGAAGAACAAGTAGTAGACAAATATATAAAAGATATGCTACAAAAAGGATGAATATGTAAAATTCAACTAGACAAATTATGCCTAGTAGCTACACCTGTATTCTTTGTAGGAAAGAAAGACAGAGGAGCCTGAATAGTGACTGACTACCAAGACATTAACAAAATAACAATACTAGACATATACCCAATACTAATCATGTACAAACTACCAGACAAATTACTAGGAGGAAAATATTTCTTTATATTGGACATACAGTCAGGATACAACAATTTACAAATATGAAAATCAGACGAATGGAAAGCAGCATTTAAAGTCAAAAATCAAATCTACATACTACTTGTAATAATGTTTGGAATGAAAAACTCACTATCTGTATTCTAAAAATTTATGAATAACAACTTCAAACAATGGATTCAATCATGCAAGATATTAATATACTTGGACAACATTATAGGGAAAGCAATCACCCCTCAAGATCATTAGAAACTCTTACAACAAGTCCTACAGAAATGCTGTAAACTAGACATTTATTTAAAAATCAATAAATGTCATTTCTTACAACAGGAACTCAACTACTTAGGATTCATAGTAGGAAAGGACAGAATAAAAATGGACCCATACAAACAATTAGCAATAAAGGAATGGCCAACACTAACAAAATCAAAACATGTGGAACGATTCCTCAGATTCTACAATTTCTATTCACAATTTATTAAAAAAATGCAAATTATTACTACACTGTTATCCAAACTTAAAAAGAAGAAGCAACCATTTAAGTAGGAGGAACAACACCAAACAGTGTTTGAACAACTAAAGAAAGCATTCTCTGAAGGAGAGACACTGACTATACTAGACCCAAACAAACTATATACAATAACCACAGACACCTTAGTAGTAGGGATAGGAGTCACTCTAGAACAAGAAGACAAGACAGGAGTGTTACAACCTATAGCCTTCTATTTGAAAAAACTTACACTTATGGAACACAACTGGCAAACTCACAATCAAGAGCTATAGGCTATAATTGTAGTATTTAAGTTTTGGCAGCATCTAGTCTAAGGAACCAAGGAACCAGTAACTATTCAGACAGACTACTAGAACCTAATCTACTTCAGGAATGCTTAGGAAATGAACTGAAGGCAAACACAATGGATACATTTCCTCAGCCTTTTCAATTACTGAATAAGGCATATTGAAGGAAAAAAGAACCTAGCAGATGCACTATCTTAAAGACCCAATCATAGATCAGAAGAAGAAATGGAAACAAAAGCTAAAATTATGATCCTTGAATCTGTGTGGTCCACCAAACTTCAAAACACTAATGTTGACAGAGAATACTTACATATTACAGAATCAACAATAATAGGCACAGTTTTGGGCAACTCTATCAAACACACTTATAAACAGTAACTGACTGAAGAAGAACTTAAAGAAATTGAACAAATACAATCCAACTGGAAACTCAATCATAAAATTGTAAACAGACTCTATTATTATCAAGAATGCATATGGATACCCCCTGACAAAGGAGGGATACTCTAAAGCACAATCATACAGAAAAAACATGATGATAAACTTGTAGGACATATAGGAATCAATAAAACATTAGAAAAGATACTATGAGATTATTAGTAGCCTAATCTACAACAGGAAGTAACAGAATACATTAATACATACAATATATGCTAACAAACTAAAACACTAAGAAGATACACACAACCCCTATTACAACCACTAGATACTTTAGAGCATCCATTCTAATTAATATCATACAATCTAATTACAGATCTACTAGCAACTAACAAAGGTTTCACTACAATATTTGTGGTAGTAGACAGACTTATGAAAATGGCTAAATTTATACTATGCTAAGGAGTACCAGACACCTAGATAGTGGCCAATATGTTCATACACTACATATTTAAGGACTAGGGAACCCTAAAATCTATTATTTCAGACTGAGAAACTCAATTTGTTTCAAGGTTCATACAGAAGTTATCAGAAAACTTAGGAATCAAATAGAAGGCTAGTACAGCATACTATCCACAGACAGACAGACAAACAGAACAAGTAAATCAAATTCTGGAGTAATATCTTAAATGTTACACAGACTCACAAAAGACAAACTAGGCCAAACTGCTACTAATTACTGAATTCATATATAACAACACACAAAGTTCAGCTACAAAGAAAACCCCTTTCAAACTAGTACTTGGAAGGAGTCCAACAATAGAATTGACACCTTACAAAGGTAATATCCTGATAGTACAGGATTATCTAGAAGAACTAGAAGAAGCACAAGCTGAAGCTTAGAATGCACTCAAACAAGCAAAAACCACTATGGCTCTATATACAAACCTTAAGCAAGGGCCTATACCTAATTATAAACCAAACAATTTAGTTCTTATTAATATGAAGAACTTCTCAATAGTATCATCTAAAAGGAAATTAGAAGTACAATATGCTAGACCCTATCTAGTAGAACAAAAAATAGGGAATGTATCATATTAACTGAAACTACCAAAAACAGTTACAGTCTATCTAGTGTTCCATACTTCCCTCCTAATACCTTACAAGAGCAAATCTTACTTAGGACAAGAAGTAATCATGTAACTACTCCTAATAGAAGTTGACAGAACCCTAGAATATAAAGTTGAGAAAATCAAAGTAGTACAACAAACAAAGTCAAACAAAATTGAATACTTGATCAAATGGAGAGGATACAGAGAGTATACTTGGGAACCAATTGAAAACCTACAAAATGCTGTAGAACAACTCTAAGAATACTACTAAAATAACCCTCAAAGTATCAAACCTAATCTAGAACCTACATGGTTCCACAGAGTTCTAGGGAAGTGCTGAACACTTAACCAAGTAACAGAAACACAAGACTAAACAACTATAATATAAAACAAGAGTAAAACTAATAATAAAGAGTAGTAATAAGCTACCCTACAATCTACAACTTAGTGTAATCATTAACATACACTACTAACAACATGCCTTGTCTTATAACTGTCTACCAAGACTATCACCTCCCCTTCTCTACACAACTCCCTCACCTACATTACAAATGGCTGAACCAAACTCATCTCTACCTGCTAGGCTGAAACTACATAGCAAACTATACAGGACAATACTATGAACAACAGTTCAACACATTTGCAACTACATATAGTACATCTTTAACACTAAGGTATTAATATCTACCACCCCTACACAGTAGAGGAGAACACTTTCAATTTAGTATTAAGTAGGCTTTAACATTAAACACAGTAGAAGAATTGGACTTCCTATGTCTCACATATGAACTCAGTCATTACTTACAGTATCAAAACATTCTTAACGTCAACCACAACTATAGTGTCAAAGTCTGTTTCAAAATAGCATACACAGTACAACAAATCTCCTTGTTTAGGTTACAATTCAGTACATTCATGGCCCTACATATGACTAGTGTACAAGCCACTCAAACAGTGTCATACAAAATGTTATACTACAACTAGTACATTCAAGATACAACAGCTACCTACTAGCATACAGTTAACTATTACACAAGCATGATACAAGACATAATACAAAAATGGTACAATACTCATCCACTCATGTAACTACCCTAACTACCCCCTCTGAACAAACAAAGCCCTTTGATTACAGAAATATAGGACTCAGATTAGGAACCAGAAGAAAACAAGTGAGAAATGACTCTACACACACTAGCACCACTATACACCTCACTACCACATATCCTACCACCACCAATGAGTACACTACTTACAGTATCACACTATGAGTAGGATATTAGAATGCTAGAAGCCTTACATTTACCTACTATCCTATTACCTTGAGTACCACAATAAAAATACTACTATAATAAAATCTTTTTGTTGTAGAAGATTTGTCAAAGTCTGTTTCGAAAAAGACTATAGTAACTAAGTTCTCAAAGACTTTGTAAAACAAAAAAAATACAAAGCTCAGAACACCTAGTATAAAAGTCTCTCAGAAATAGACTTACAAATCCACATACACAAAAAGAAATTATTATCTAACAACAACAGCTGTCAAATACAATTACTAGAGTGATACTAAGAGGAATTCCCTACAGTTCTTGTATTAGAACCACTACAACCCCAAATCCATCAGTTGTATGAAAGTAGAAATTATTACTACCTACTACATTAAGGTATGCAACCAGTAGCCATAATATCACTAATCATACAACAGGCCAAACTTGGGAATCAAGGGTATATTCTATTCAGATCTATGGTACACTCTATCCAGAACCTGAACCCCAATCTCAGTCTCAACTAAGAACTGCCAGAACACTAACATTGTATTGTCTATAGTATTTGTTGCATTCAAGCCTAGACAGGGACTCAAACACAGAAACATCCTAGAAGGGAAATCTTACAGCTGATCAAGCTGTGTTAGTATGCTTCAAGACAAGATCAACACTAAATACTTACTATATAAGGCTTATACTACTCTCACTTATATAGAAATATTTTGACTGCTACAATGGCCATCCCTAATAGGGCAAGTAAACCAATACACAGGAATAGAATCCACAATTGTATGATGACACCCTAATGTGGTTGTAAAGACTTTACCAACTGTACTATTAGGGCTAACATCTAAACAAAACATTCCAAATGACATTCATTACCTTAGAAGTAATAGGAGAAGCAATAATTTGCAAAACAAAAACATCTTTACCCACAAATACAAATCTGTCCTCATTAGGTGATTAACATTAGTTAATCACTTGAGAAGGGGGTAGTGAAAGGATTCAGAAGGATTTGTAATAGTACACAATTAAGGAAACCAGAATTCACTGTAAGACACACAGAGACTATGCTAGAAATACAATCATGTGACACAACTTCAAGAATGTATACAAGTAATAATGACATATCAAATGTGCTAGGATTAACAAATCTGCAAAACAAGAAGCATACAAATAGAGAGAAATACTATGCAAGTAGTAGCATACTAAATGTTATTCAATCAACTGTAACATCAACTACAACATGTGATACACAAAGGAATAAAATGAGAAAGGAAAGAAGTATCATTCAAGATACATATATATAAGATATACAACCCAACAATACACAAGGAATGTGAAGCAGCACAATTACATCTATCAATGAAAACATACTGAGAATACAAAGAAAACACAGTACAAATATTTGCTTTAATATAGAGTACCATCTGAGACAACAGAACACACAGCTGTGCTGTATTTACAACCAGTCATTACAAAGGACCAACAAAGTAATATAATATTAAAGTAATATACAGAGACTACTATCTAATAATACTAGCAGGACACAAACACTACAGATCTATAGAACTTAGATCTGAAGACCCTTATGTACTCAACAAATGGTGTAAAGTAGGCAAGCCTTACACAAAGGTCATTATACTACACAGACACACAATGACAGAGCCACCCAGAACTCAGAACTAATGGTACCAATCATGAAAAGGCTAATTAAGCTTAACTAAGGAAAAGAAGTGCTACCAAGGAAGTAAACATAATGGCTGTGTAAGAAGCACACAGTACAAAAGATCTAACATAGATCACTACCTCAAAACAGAAATAGCTAACACCTTGAACACACAAAATCACTAATACACATCCTATAGAGTATATAGCAACATACTAAAAATATTGTGACATAGTACACAGACCATCCAATAAACAGAACTACTCAACTTGCAAAGAAATAGGAGGATAAAGGAATAATTAGAGTAGTATAAAAAGCACTTCATGTATTGTGTAAGGAGCATTGTACTCAATAACAGTTTATTTGAGGACAGCTTGTAAACTAGCTGTAATCCACTCATCTCTCCTAATAAAACTCTTTACACAAAAACACTACTCTATTCACCTTGAAATACAAATGTGTTAAACTACTCTTAAGGGCATTAACTCCCCTTCTGCTGAGTGCAAGTACTATCAACACTCCTAGGGATATACTCCTAGTTGAGCAAAGATAGAGGTTCGCGTCTGTCTATTACTGCGCGCATCATTTTCTAGCAATCTTTTTGCGAGGTTTGCCAACGTTGCGGCGCGTCCAACATTTATCAGTACATCAGTTCCTTCCACCTGGGTACGAGACATTGCAGTACAACTTGCCGAACTTCGACATCCAGTTATGTGGATACAACTATGAAGTTCAAACGATGCCTGCATTCAATGAGAAAATTTATAACATTCCGAATCCCCCAACAGGCCCGGACAAAGTTGGTGTGATGTACTGTTTGGCATAACCGCTTCGATACTGATAGGAATCTGCAGGACGCAAATTTTATCGGCCCCTCATCCGAGACGGACCAGAAGTCATTGCCGATATTTGTCCGCCAGTGTAACGATTGCACTCTTGTGCTGAGCGCGCGCAAGTGTGCTCCTTGCTATAAAGGTATTGTGGGTGCTTGTAGATGCTTTTTTTCGTTATTAGTTAGCCTACTTGTATCTACTACACGTGTAACCGCATATATAAAGGGTTTTCGGGCTAAGGGTTAGGGGATTCTTTTCCCCTTCTCGATGCTCGATTACTGATTATCCCAGTCAGTGTATTGAGTGCGCTGGTAAAGAAGAGAATTTTCCCTCATGTAAGGCTATTTTACATATCCTTACAGCCAGGCTCTGTAGATAATCAGAGAGACAGAGAATACAGAGGCAGACACCGTCCAAGCTGCCTTCAAGGCTCTAACAATCATTATTTGTGACTACTCATCATCACAGGTGAAGAAGAAAGATCTATGCCATTCTAAGGAATTTTGCAAACAGTAGTAAGTAGTAAGTAACACATTCATGTGATGTATTACCTAATGCAGACACTGTATTCACGCGTGCCAGCATCTATTACTTAGTAATAAAGTTGCTCCCAATCGCTTGCTCATAAGCACCATCACAACTCTTCCTCCTAGTTGGCACTTTTGGTGGTCTACTATACAAAATACAAGGAAACAATATGAAAGCAAAAAAGCGCCCTGGGAGACTGATTGTGGTCTGGTTTGCACCAGAATGCAACATGTAAGCAGATCATTGTCAGAGTCTCAGCTAGACACTAAGTCAAATACAATACATTAGGCAACACAGTGACCTACAGACAACCAATGTATATAAGTTTGTAGACAAGTTGCCAAAGGATAAAGACTGTATTGTGATACATCAGTGTTATGGACTATATTTCTGTACAGGGATTACACCTCTTGTTGTAGGTTCACAGGCAACGGGCAGGTCCTTAACCATGTAACTACTAGTCCCAAATGTAGCGAGTGCTGGTTAGGGACGAATACTTGGTGGAATGAGATCATTAGTGCTCACAACAATGCGCGCGTCAGAGCAACTCCGAGATGCCCTTATGTTCTACTCAACCAAAAATCAAATATAATAGTCAGCATGAATAATAAAAAGCATGACATGTGAAGATTCAATTGACGTACCCAAGCAATCCGAATGAACTTGCTAACAACATAAACTCGATCATGCGGGTTAGTCAACGCAACCTCTGACACAACGAAATTCGCAACAAGGTTGAACCGTGCTCTCGCAGCAGAAAGGACGTTAACCTTGCCCTTTCCACGCAACTCTGCTTTCCTCCTCCGATCTCGCAAAAATTGCATCCAATCTCGTACATTGAAATCTTCCGTGGTTGACAACCATTCATCAGAAACAAGTTCCTCAAATTTGATTCCGAGGAAGATCTCTTTGTTGATGACGGCGAAGTGTTGCGCGAGCAACTCAGCTTTGAAATGCAAAATGAATGAGCGATGAGAGGGAGTAGCTGGCACTTTCGCGATGGAAAACGTTGGGTGGCCTGCCCGCTGAGGCGGAGATGATTTCGGATTTGATTCATTACCCGTATTTCGGGATGGGAGGCGGCTGGGGGGGGATCTCTTCTGGCACAGCTTCGTCGATCCTCGGCTTCGCCTCGGACGTAGGGTATCCAACATGAGCATTCATCTGGTGCTGTCTGCCTCGGAGTTGGCGTCACAGGCTCCAGACCGATATGTCCATTAGTACCAATCGACAGATTAGTCGGACGTTCAGAATCTGTCGATGACCGCGGAAGAGACACCGTCACATCCTCCTCGGAGAACGAAGGATCCTGTCTCCTGTTCTCCGAACCATACTCATCATCAGAAACATACGTAGCATCATCATCCACGTCTTCTTCCTCATCAGGAGACAAATTCCGAGGCTGTTCGTCACCGAAGTCACCAGCAGCCATCCGCTCTTGGATAGTCCGTACCCACCCATCTACCTTTGCTTCCTTATGCCGTTGCTTATTCGGGTTAATCTGGCCTTCAAGTCTGCGAAGTGCAGCTTCCGCGTCACCCACATCTTCCTCATCATCGGAAAGATCGTCAATCAACGCATTGACCTGCCATTGCTGTAAGGCGTTCCCGAGTCTCCGCGGTGATGAGACTGATGAACGTGCAGAATCTGGTTGCTCCGACATGGCAACGGAAGCTCTGGAGATTATCCCCATGGACGAGACACTAACGACTGAACGATGCACGAACTCGAAGTCGCGACGGTTTGGCAACCGTTTCGTAGGACGCAAGCCAGGTGGCATGGCAGGACCACTCTTCTCAGATGAGTTATCGGACAGATAGTCAAGGTCGTCAATAGACACTACGTCCGGGAACAATCGCTCCTGCCTAGGTATGGGATTACCCAAGAACGACGTAGTCTCAAACGAACGAAGGGAACCAGATGAACCAGACCGGATCGATTCTGCGGGTTCCGAGGAGCGTACGCGAGATAGAGACTTATGCACGAAGCCTCCCGCTGGGCCTTGGGACAAAGTAATGTCTCCGTTGGAGGCAGGACTGTCAGGTCGGAGCTCGGCACGTGATGCTAGCGGCGTTCTTGTTGCAAGTTCAGTGTCCTGAGGCGATGGTGTCGGGGAAGGAGATGAAGGCCGAGGCTCTTCTTGTGTACCATTAGAAGCCACTGACACGGTTACCTGTGGTACTTCAGGAATACTGTCACTGGGCTAGAAGGGTGATACTGGCGAAACGGATGTCAGATCAATCATCTTCAAATACTGTTCGACACCACCTCACACGTGGAGAAGATTGCCAGCTCCGTTGAATTCAAGATCAAATGCATGAGGCCCATCGTCAGTTGGGCTTAAAGGTGTCGTCGGAGCCCGTGAACTTAGAACGCGTTTCCAGCGGCCGAGACGGCCAATAGTTCTGACGACTGCACGAGACAGAGGCGAGGTATGGTGGACAGGCATTGCTGACGGAGCACTGACGAGTGGAAGAGCCGCACCTGGTTGAACTGTACGAGCATGTTGTAATATTGTCAAATGAAGAGGTTGCTGTAGCAATATCCGGGATGCAGGCTTGCTCGGACGACTGGGCGGAGCAACGCTCGTCTCCGAGCCAGGTTGGGTAGCGCCAATCGAAGACGGTGCGTCCCCAGGACCAAGCTGATTTGCAAAAGATGCAAAACCTTGTACACCAGCGGCATCAGAGAAGGGCGAGCTCTCATCCGGATTAAAGTCCAGATCAACGTCGGAGTCCTCTTCCTCATACTGTGTAGCGCTAACTTTGCGGAGCGTTGCAGCGAAGTTAACTCCGTTCGAGAGATCTCCCAAGATCTTGTCGATCGACTGCATAACCTTTCCCTTCTTCTCGGGCTCCTTACGGGATTTGGTCACGCGTGAATGAGCATCCTTGCAATCCTTCGCTACCTTCTTCAGCTTTTTGACGATATAGAATTAGTATCTAATAATAGGTGATGTATAAATCACGCGCACCCTAGCGTCATTATATTTATCGATAGAATCTCTCCATAGCGTGTTCAACCAGTTTGCGAACAATAAACACAGCTCATAGTTGGGTAGGAAATCGATGCGGAAGAACGTGAGTAACCAATATCGAATGGCAACAAACGTCCGTACGCGCACGATTTGTTTCACCATGACCTCATGTGAAGTCATTGGCTCCTCGAGTGCCCAGTGAAAGCGACATATTAGCAGATGACATAAGTCGACCGAATCGATGTATGTCCGATATGTCAAGTAGAATATCAGTAGTTCGTCATAGTCGAATTGGCTCGTGAGCTGTGCTATCCACCGCTCGATCGTCGCCGCCATAAGCACACGTTGCGCATTTTCCGCACCGTCAGCACTTGAGCCGCCCTCAGATCCGCGCTCCGGGCGAGCACATCGACGATGGCTAGGAAATGGCAAGGATTCCCCGGTAATATTCGGACATGAAGGGTGGCCGAGTTTCCGAGCTGTCGCTGACAGAGACAAAAGTTAAATCAGTCGACCGATAGATGTAGAGTAGAGGAAGTGTACGCACGGGTCGACCGGCCTTTTGACTACACAGTTCCGATCGCAAGATGGGCATATGTTATCAATACCTCACATAAAGACCACGATGATTGAGGTAGTGGCGAGAGGTAACAGTACAAACTAGAAGCGCTGAGCCGAGCTAAGAAAAAGAAGAGACATGTTACTGATTGTGAACAAGAAAAGTGAGCGCTAATACGTTCGCTGCGCAGCGCAGCTGACCGGGGTCAAGGGCAGAACAGGACAAGTTCATCTTATCAAAGTATCCAGTTTACAGAGTCAGAACGCTTCAAGCAAAGTATAAGGTGTGATTTGACATACATTTTGAACATGGTCTTGACCTCTTGAGGAGTAGCGATGTTGCACATAAGAATGCGAGGTAAAGTGTGTGAACTAAACGTGAAGGACCTCTTGTCCGTTTATAGAAATGATTACACTACTGCTTATTTAATGATACAGCTTTCAAACAGTTTCCGCAAGCGTATAAAAAGCATACTATTTATCATTCAATACAATAACACTTTGTTTTCAACGCATACAGGTAGAGTAACTACATAACTGAAATAACATAATCAACTATTTTGAAAAAGGGGGAGGATGGGTCCTTCAATGCATGAGTAAATGACGATTCTTCATCAAAAATCAATTCTGTCTTCGCCTTTGTCGCTTCAACGATCTTTCGAACACCATAGTGCCTCTGGGACTTTGTCCTCTTGCACCCGTAATGGATCTGAGAACGAGTTTGCATACAATCGTAATAAGGGGGAGGCGAGGATTCATCCAGATACCAAACTGTATTGATGGTCTCATCGTCTTTATCGACCGGGAAGAACTCTGATGGAACCGTTATCGTCGTGCGCCTTTCCACAAATTCGAACTCGATGACACTGTTTGTCTCGGAAGGCGAAAATGTCATGAGGCCAAAGATACTAGCAGCGGGCCCACATTGCAAGAGGTAATCCACGACTTCCTTTGCAAATTCAGGATACTGGCCCGGGTCACGGCCTGCAGGAACGG
>NW_006760395.1:2881736-2887553 GCF_000271605.1 Fomitiporia mediterranea MF3/22 | reverse complement strand
AGAATGCCGTTCAATATAAATAGGAACCTTGTTACAAACCCTAGGTGCAGACAACAGGTGTATCACAAAGCTTCATTGAAGGTGGATTCAAGCCATTCCATGCGCTCCAGAGTCAAAGGCAACTCATCGTCCGGCGGGCCAACATAACCAACAAAGTTACTAAAAATGAATCCGATTTGTGCGGAAACAAGAATTGCAGGCGCGTGTGAACGTAAATGCGCGGGTAAACCTGCAATGAGGCTCTTCCAGAACGCCGCAGCCATCGGAGCAGATTTCTCCGCAGGGCAGTCCTTCCTGTTGTAAATAGGAACACTCAGATATCGGATGCACCATACATTGAACCCGAGTGGACAGATCTCAGCTTGTTCCCAGTCCACTATGCCGTTAGGTTCATGGAACGAGTCCAAGAATATCTATATACAGTGTGAGACCTCTTCAGATGTGCAATAAAAAGCAACTTACGTTACGAGCATTGAGATCAATATGGATCAAAGCCAGGGGGAGAGCCTTAAGTCCGTTGCATTGCTCAAGCAGGGACCGTATCTTCTTCTTCAGGGGTTCGTACGTGACGTCCTTCAATTCGATTTCCAAAATTCGTCGCAAGCGCGGGACAATGTAATTGTCGACTAGTCCAGCACAGGAAAGAGGGCTGGTGCCAAATACGCAACCTAACAGCAACTGAGCGAGCGAAGATGCTATGCGGCAATTCTCCTCCACAGTGCAATTGCATTCGCACCACATTTTGCCATCGATATACTCAGAAACGTACGCGAATGCAGCCACAGTTGACTTGACAGCAAAGGTTTCGGGAACAACGTTTCCCAGACAGCCACGGGCCAGAGCCACCTTTGTAACATCGATTTCATTATCTTTGAACTGGACAATGACGATGCGACTGTCTTTGAGCTCGACGCGAACAGTCTTGCTGAACATGCCCTGGTTTCTGAGACAGACAGCCCGCGCTGGCAACAGATTAAGTGTCTTCACTATTCTCTCTGCTTCCTTTTCAGCGATTTTGTTTTTGAGCTTTGTGATAGGAGGGGCAGACATGTTGAATAGAAACCTGTGGCAGAAACTGGGAAGCGATTTTCTGGAGTTGGAGCGAGGTATGCTGTTGTTGCGTGGCAAGCGTGGGTCTTCAACAAGCACATGATCTAGCTATTGCATCAATTTGCCATCAAAGTTCCAGATTTGTATCTAATAGATTAGTAATTATGCCCCTTGACCAACTACAGGTTATCCTTCAGCTACACCTCTGGATTGGATAGGTCGGAATAAAAGAAAGGAGATGCTACACTATCCTGCTCAAAAAGAGAAAAAAAAGAAGCAGAAAAGTAATGAAAAGAGAACTGTAACAACCTGTCTGACAGGTGCTTTTTGTGCATATATAGTAACCTGCACCAAGCAAAGGGTCAAGATGAGTATCTAGTGCTGAGGTAAATGTAATAGTCTTGGAGGCTGCCTGAAGGCAATTGTCTTTAGAGGGTTTAATCTCAATCCCATTATAAACAGTGCCTACATCATTATTTGGATCTGAATCACCTTCTTAGCTTACATCATATCTATCAGGAAAATGTCTGATTTCTTGTAAGGACTTGTATATTTTGTAATATATAATATACCTTGTATATATTTTATAGAATAGTTACAAGGATTGTAAAACAGTTATAAGGTAAAAATATGACTTGTATATCTATCTAAAAGTACTATAAGTATAATTCATTATTATATTATAGTAAATGTATTTTAATAGTCTTATATAAAGAGTACATTTATTCTAATAAATATATATAAAGAGTAAAAGTATTATAATAGTATTATATTTGAAGAAAAAGACTTGTATCTACTATATAATATACTGAAAAGACCTTTTCTGTATTTATAATCTGTAAGAAAGTTTTATAAATATTTATAATAAGTAGGAATTCTTTTTTTAAGATTACAAGCTTAATAAAAGTATAAGAGAAGTATATAATGTGTATAAAGCAAGTACAAAGCAAAATCAAAACAATTATAAGATCTTTTTAATTACAAATTTTTTAACTGTCTTATGTAACCTCTAAGGTTACACACATGACTTTAGTTAAGTATATAAAGGGCTATTTGTAGACACTTAGAGATTATCTTTGTACTTGCTCCTGTACTTAGGTTGACCTCTCTAATCCCAGGTCTTTACCTGTTCTGTTCCCTGAGTAAGACTCTAGCCTTACACTTTTTTTTAAACATTGTAAAATTTGGGGATTACCTCTCATCTGCTACCTTTTACTCATGCTACCAGATTGTCAGCCTCCCCCTAGCTTCCCCCCACACATCCACTATCTACTACACATTTACAGTACTCTATAGTAAGACCCTAGTTAATTACAAGCTTTATAAATACTATACTAATATCCTGTTTACTCTTAAGAGCTTATGAGTAGATTGTTATCTGCCTTTACTGTACCACCCTCTCCCAACAGACCCTTGCCAGATTAGTCCCTGGATTCTAGGAGAATGTGTTAAGAAGAGTGTATGTGATTGTGTCAGAAGTTGTATGTATTGTGTGTTATAATGAGTCTGGTCAGCTGTCTACAATTAAGGTTCTACCACTTGAGAATATACTTTTACTGTACTACTTTGAGCAGATTATCTATGTCTGTCTCTACTCATACTTCCCTTACTGTCTCAACCTTAAACCAGAGAATGATTGAACTTGATCTCCTTAATCCTAAGAACAATGCTAGTCCTGAAATCATACAAGGAGAGCACTATCTGGGTACTACTACTAAGATCTAGAGCTACTATACAATTGCTCTACTAGAACACTGTCAAGAAACAAGCTGTAAAGGACCTACTGTCCTAGTCCTGAAATTGTACAAGGAAGTACTATCTTACTACTACTACTAATATCTGAAACTGTAGTGTAATTCTCTTCAGGAGCTGTAAGTTCTATACTGACAGATACTACTTCTATTAGTATAATAAACATTACAATTAAGCTGTCAGATACTTGTTGTACCTACTGTAATGTGTATCTCTCTATTGTTAAGGTGTTTGTTAAGCCTGTCTATTCCTTACTATACTATCTTGTTAACATGTATTACAATCAATAATACAATTACAGATGATACAGTATTAGTAAAATAATTAATACACATACAAACAGAACAGATGCAGAACTATGATACATGTATTGGATACACAATACAAGACATGTATCAGATACACAATAAGTATCAGATATGAGATAATGATACATCAGATATCTAAGACATACAGACAGACAAATAATATAAAAACAAACAACTTATTAACTAAATACATATCATTATCAGGGTCTATACCCTCATTACTTGTGTGATAACCTAAGAATATGCATTCTAACAGGTTATGAGCCTTGCACTCTCTGCTTAACACCTTATATTACTACTACAAGACTACACTATACTACTTTGTATTAATACTACACATCTACTGAGAGGCAAGGTTTTGGTAGGCTTGTTCCCTCTAGTGTTGTTGTAGGCTCTGGTCAAAACTCTCCTCCATTCCAAATAGGAAGGAACTAACTACATGAAGAAAGTGATTATGTAATCCAAAGAATTAATAAAATCAAGAAGATCTGATAGTAACTAAAATCAGAACTCTTCACTACAATAGACTCTCCAAGTACCTGCAATATGTACATATTGAACAGAACTGTAACAAATCCATCTACATCCTCAGAGCAGATGAGCAGGACAAATCCTACTCACTGCAAACCTGCTAATGTCCCTAAACACTTTAGACATAACATTGTACAACTAAAGGACACATCCAGATTCAAAATATGGAAGTATTGGATTAACTCTGCTATTACAGTAACAGGCTATACATACTTGTTCACAAATGAACCAAAGCCTGAAGACATTGAGGTTGTATACACAATTTACACATCAATAATTGATAAAGTAGTGGATCATATAATGGCTAACTTTATACATACTAGAACATCAATTAAAACTCTTATGAGCAGATTAGAAGAATGCTTCAACCCTCATACAGTTATGTGTAAAGTATACAATGAGTCTTTGCTATTTAAATACAGTGATCATGTTAAAAACTTCGGACAAACACTTGATAAGCTAGAGCAGATATATGCACAGCTTGTAGCAGACAATTTAAAACCTACAGACACTACATATTGAGCAGCTATTTATACTGCAACTCCTTCTGAATATAGTAGTACTATTATGGCTATGGAACAAGCCAAGACTATTGTACATGTCTGAAGCTTCTGTGATTGACACAGATTCAAAATTCACTTTCACAAGGCACAGAGGTACATCCACTAATCCTTTACAATCATGGGTGTCAGTCAACATGCTACCTAGTGTGCTACAGACTGCTGTTGTCAACAATCACATTTCTGGCTGGTCATCTGGCAAAAGCTCAAGTGTGATTGTCAATTGACCACAAGTTGAACAGTCATATCTCTCACCTTACACCACAACAATGTTTTCTCCTATAGCCTTCAGGGAACCAACCCCAGACTTTACAAAGTAAATTGATACAGATACTCACATAATGCCCACAAAAAAAAACCCTTGTCTTCCAATGGGCAGGATTATTACACTGTAGTTAACTCAGTATAGTATACTAAAACATGCTATAATGAAGAATAACACACCAGCTTCTGGAAATACAAATTATCTGCACTATGAGATTGTACCATACAAGAGTAGTACTGTTTGTAGTTAGTCACCTGTAAAGTTACTAGAATTCCAACCTGTTTTTTGTGAGTTACTATTATGAGATGATTAGTTCATCAACAGACAAACCACAAGACAATGACTTCATAATGTCTCAGTTAGAATACATACAATATAAGGACGAGAGACACTGAGCAGTCATTTGTCACCTCACCCCTTGTCTATGTGTGCCCCCCTTAAGTTTTCCCTCTCAACAGGTTATGAGCCTTGAGCTCCCTGCATACACACATCCACTGTACACTCTAAACTCTTTACTTGCATACATTTGCACACATTCACATCATGGTTCCCCCATGTACAGATATGTACTGTAAACCAGCCAATGTACCTAAATACTTTGGTCAAAACATCACAATACTTAAGACTGAAGCAAACTATAAGATGTGGCACTACTGTATCATTTCTAGTGTTGTAGCTACATGCTTCAAACACTTACTAAAGGATGAACTGCAGAACACAGCTGAGAGGGAGATAGTTAAGGCCATTCATACATGTATAGTTAATAACATTACTGACACAATATTGGCAAACTATATACACTTCAATACATTTATCCCTCAGTTAATGAAAGCACTTGAAGAATGCTTTAACCCCTAGACAGTATGTAAAAAGGCCATCAACAAATCTGTACTGTTTATTTGTAGAGATCATGTAAAACATTTTAGACATACATTAGACAGACTTGAGGAAGCATACACAACTCTGTCTGCTAACAGTGATCCACCACACAACTCTACATACAAAGTAGCAATATTACTTGCCACTCCTGAACAATATACACACATAGTAAATACAATAATACAATCTACTAATACTCAAAACAAAGGCAAACCAGTTGATAAACATAAGAAAGTCAAACTGAAGCAACTAATCCTTGTATTATAGAATGCCTACTGTTACAGTTCTCCACTCTCATACCTTCAGTTCTGAGGGTTCCACACCCTTCTGTACCAGAACTTGGGACTTCTGTCCCTCAGGAGCACTGTCTATAAACTATATGTGTACTGACTCTTGTCACTACCCTTCCTTACTTCATCATTCCATTCCTTTGACCACCCCTTCATTCTTTGTTCATTCTATAGTCTCTTAC
>NW_006760395.1:2871723-2877039 GCF_000271605.1 Fomitiporia mediterranea MF3/22 | reverse complement strand
GTAATCAGTAGAGGAGAGGTCTGTATAGATCTAGCAAAGGTAACTACAGTTTGGAACTAACTATAACCTTAGAACCTAAAACAGGTCTAAGTGTTTCTTAGGTTTACAAACTACTACTAACACTTTATTTAAGGCTTCAGTACTATTGCCTGGCCCCTTCACAATCTTACTAGCAAAGATACTCCTTAGTAATAGGATGATTAGTAGCAGTCTGTGTTTGAGTCCCTTAAGCAAGCTATTACTAGCAAGTCTGTATTAGTAGTTCTGACAGTTGTAGACAAGTTCTGAGTCAAAGCCAACTCTTCCAACTTTGCAAATAGAGTAGTACTGTCCTAGTTCATTAACAGAAAGTAGTGTCTGATAGTGTTCTGATCAGAATCCCTCTCTGTAACAGAACAGAACTACTCTATCTATAATAAGGAACTCCTTACAATTGTCTGTTCCTTAGAGGAGTAGTATTAATATCTCCTTAGTACTATACAGAAGTTCAAGATTTAGAGTAATCACCTTAATCTCTAGTACTTCTGAGTGCCTCAGAAGCTTAACTACTGTTAAGCCTACTAGATGTTAGAACTGTAAGACTATGACTTTGTGCTAACCTACAAACCTGGAACACAAATAATGAAAGCTGATTTACTCTCAAGACAAGTAGGTCACAAAAGGGGGGAGAATAATAATGAAAATCTTGTTCTCCTAGACAATTCCTGTTTTGTGTCTGAGACAATCTGAGAGATCTGACTTGAATCTAAGAATGTCAACTTTGTTACTCACATACAGTAAGCTCTGAGACACACACACAACTAGGTTGTAGTAAAGCAGTTAGAGAAGTAGGCTAGGGATTAGGAGGAGGATAAGGATGGATAGGTTTACTAGGAAGGCTGACTGTACATTCTGAAGGATTAGAAGCTGTAGGAGGACATTGTCTGAGCTTATTACAACAATCTGACTGTAGAACATTTAGGCCAACACAAAATGTAGGAACTCATTACTTAGAACTACTAGTAGTCTAGAATGTAGAGGGAAATCCTAAAGTATGTGACTGGTTACAATATGTGCTAACAGACTAAGGCCTACCAGACAAGGGTTTAGACTCCCCTACATTTGTATCAGATCCTAGATCACTCTTAAGAAGAAGTCTTAGTGAACCTGATCAGTAAGCTACCTAAGTCTTAGAGTTACAACACTATCTGTATAATTGTTGACTGATTCTCTAAGCAAGTCTATACAGTTCTGACCTGAACAAAACTCACTTCTGAAGGTATAGTGTGCATTTATTAGGATCACATTTTCCAGTTGTATAGACTCTCTCAGAAGCTCATTCATGATTGTAGACTATAATTTGAGTTGAAATTCATGTAGGACTTGTATGTGCTTCTCAGAATTTAAGGGAACCCTTCTACTACTTATCACCCACAGACTGACAGTCAAACTGAGTGAGTCAATCAGGAGATTGAGCTCTACCTCTAAATGTTTATCAATTATTAGTAATTGGATTGGTCTGAATAGTTAGCTCTGGCAGAATTTGTGTACAATAACTAGTAACACTCTATAACAGGACAGTCCCTATTCTTCCTCAATCATGGGAGACATCTGTACTAGGGGACAGTTCTGAACTAGAATAGTAGTTCTGAATCTGTAACAGACTTTGTAGAACAGATACACAGAACCAGGGAGGATGTATGAGCTCTTTTAGAAAAGGTAGCACAGGTTATGAAACAGAACTATGATTAGAAGAGGTCTGTAGCTAAGGATTACCAGTCTAGTGACAAAGTTATACTAGAAGCTACTAACCTGACCACAGATTGCCTAATGAAGAAGTTGGACAACAAGTGCTTCAGACCCTTTGTTATTAAAAAGAAGGTTAGCACCTCTGTCTACAAACTCTAACTTCTAGCAACATAGAAGTGTATACACCTAGTGTTTAACAAGGTTCTACTGTCTTAGTACTATAATCTAGGTTTTCCTTTGTAACAAAGACTCTCACCACCTCTACTAGAACTTATCAGTTCCAAACCAGAATACAAAGTAGAGTACATAGTAGATACTAAGCTAGTGTACAGAAAGCTCAAGTTCCTTATCTACTAGAAGGGATACCCAGTTGAAGAACACACTTGAGAACCTGCTGAGAATCTCACCCATACTACTAAGGTAATCTGAGACTTCTATCAACTTTATCCAGGTGCTCTGTATCAACTCTGTCTTACAGATTTCCAAACCCTACTGTTCTAACCTATACCTGAGCTACTAACCAAGCCTAATGTTCACCAATTGGGACAATTGGTTTTAGAGGGGGGGTGATGTTACAGTTCTCTACTCTTGTACCTTCAGTTCTGAGGGTTCTACACCCTTCTGTACTAGAACTCAGGACTTCTGTCCCTCAGGGGTACTGTTTATAGACTATATACATACTGACTCTTACTACTACCCTTCCTTACTTCATCATTCCATTCCTTTGACCACCCCTTCATTCTTTGTTCATTCTATAGTCTCTTACCCTTTGTCCATCCCTTCATTCTTTGTACCTTTATCTTTGACATTCCTTTCTTTCATTCTTCATGGCTTATCATTCTTAAGTGGCTCATACTCCCTAAGTACTCTTGTATAGTTTAGTATATATAGGCATACAAGATCAGACTAGTCCTGTAGTCTTAATCTTGTCTACTCTAGGTAGTCCTGTACTCTTAGGCTCACTCTATATACTCTACTTGTGTCTCACTCTCTCTCTCCACCTGTTCTACAAGTTCTGACTATGTTCTAGTACTTGTGTTCTGTATTTCTGTTGTGTAGGATAGTTGTAGCCTGGGTCCCCTCACTAAGCCTTTGAGTCCCCTCTATACTGTTGTTAACACCTACAACAATTACTGTACTAAACAAACACAAGATTCTAATGATTGGACAAAGAATAATGTACACACTAATACAATGTATAAAGCTAATAAGTAGAGGAAATTCAATCTGCCAAATCTGTTCAATCTGACAAAAGCAAAATGTTTCAATTGTAGAAAAACAGGACATTTCTCTAAGGAATGCTGTAAACCTCCTACTGAAGCTACAAAGCTTGCACACACTAAACATCAAGCTAACATTGTACATAAAACGAATCAAACTGTAGAAAACATAATGAACACATTTATTATTGAAAACCTAAACAAAAACAATGTTGAATTAAAGGAAGGCAACATTAAAATGAACAATAATGCCTATACTCTTATTCCAAGCAACCAGGACAAACAATTCGAACAATACACTTCCTAGGTATGTACTAACGTATTTACAAATACAATCATAGCTAACAAGAAATCCTATACACAAACAATGGATTTACTTGATTCTAGTGTATTAATACATACTACTCCTTATCTATTTCAATTAACAAATGTACACAACATAACTCCTACAATTGTAACTATTGTAAATAGATTAACAATGACTCTTAATTGAGCTGGATCTATGTGTATCAAAATTCTGAAGAATATACAAGAAAGAAGCATCATAACATTACAAAACATCTATTACTATCCACAAATGAACTTTTCCCTCATAAGTCAAGTACTACTATGTAGGGAAGGTTATTCTTTTATGTTTACAAACAATAATTGTACTATAACATTACTATGTAACAAATACATTAGACATATACAATTAAGAAATAACTTGTATATTTTGTACAATAATCATTTGTTAAAAACAATGAACAAACTATCTATTTATGATATACATAAATGCCTCAGACATATAAGTTACAATTATATTAAACGATTATTAAAGACACAACCAAGTGTACTATCAACTAAAATAATGAACTATGAAGAAAAAGAATGTATTGAATGTATAAAAGCAAATATTGAACATACACCAATACCAAAACTATGTCAATCTCCTCTTACAAATCAATTTGGAGATCTTATTCATATTAATATCATTAGTCCTATTGAACTGTACACATATAAGAACATACATTACTTATTAACAATTGTAGACAATTCTACTTGTTGGTGCATAATGCTCAAATTACAAACAAAATCCAATGTATATATGTAATACATACAATAGACAACTAAAATATTTACACAGTACAGAGTTAAAATAAAGCTTTTACAAAGTGATAACAATACTGTATTCCTTAGTGAAGATTTCCAACAATATTTAGATTCACAAGGAACAAAACAAAGATTAACAGTATATCATACTCTACAACAGAACAGAATAGTGGAACAAACTCATAAAACTATATTTAGAGGTGTAAGAGCATATCTAACATTTACTAAATTACTGTTTACATTATGGGCCAAAGCAGCAATTCATATTACCTATATTTATAATAGAACACTGTGTGCTGCTTTAAATTACAATACCCTACATTACAAACATTACAGAACCTACAGAACAATTGATAATATATACAAATTTGGTCAATATATTATCATTTGTAATGAAAATCCTACAAAAATACAATAGCAAGGTATCATTGCTTGTTAGATAGAATTAGACAATGAAAGTAAAGGCTATAAAACTTGGTACAATAATAAGATCACTATCAAACAAAATATTCAATTTCTCAAAGGTAAACCTTCTCAAATTGAAGGGGAGAAAATAGACAATACAAACAACAATACAAACAAACGTTTAATAATTAAAAATAACAAAACAGATAATAGAATAATGAGAATAGATAATGATGATACAGACAATACTGATCCTAATAAAAAAGGAAAAGTAGTAGAACTAATGGACTTAACAGACAACAAAGTTAAATTAACTGAAAAAGAAGTAGAACCTAAACTACATTGATTGGAACAGAAATGGAAACTGACAGAATGTACTATTAAGCTTGAACAATGTATGGAGAATAAATGTGTAATGAAACACATGTATGCACTTAGCAAAAAGGATAAAGATAATATTACTATTCATTTAACAGAATTTAATACTAAAATAAGTGAAATACAATTGGATCTGACTTCATTTTATGAAGCAATTCAATGTCTGGATTGTGATTCATAGATTACAGCTATGAAAGACAAAATAAAACAATTAGAAAATCATAATACATGGGAAATCACAAATCTACACAATAATATTAACATCATCAGAACACAATTTGTCTATAAAATAAAGCAATATGCTGACAATAGTATAGAAAAATACAAAGCACAATTAGTAGTTCAAGGAAACTATCAGATTGACAGCCTTGACTATCATACAGACAATTTATTTGCTCCTACTGCTAGACTATCTACAGTGTAACTAATATTAGTATGGGCAGTATCTAATAATTATAAAATACATCAGATAGATATAAAATTGGCATATCTG
>NW_006760395.1:2859366-2863797 GCF_000271605.1 Fomitiporia mediterranea MF3/22 | reverse complement strand
TAATGGCAACAGAGTTGTACGAAGCAGTTCAATCGTACATACAAGGGAAACATTGGACAAATATTCATCTAAATAAGAATGAAAAAGGTCCAGAGTGTATGAGTGACGAACTGTACCTAAGGAGTCACTGGCAATACTGGCATCAAGTGACATGGTTCTGCCACCGGAGGTCTGCAATCCATGTACCAACCCTTGTACCGCTGCAAAGCAGTAGCGTTGACTGCGTTTACGATACCACTTTCAAATTCTGCCCGATCAATAGACAGGTTTAACGCTGCAGGTAGATTAAGGTCTTGGCGTAGCTGCCTGAATCGTTCTTCCAAGCATCTGTTTAGATCTGATAGATCTCCGTTCATGGTGATCTATCAGGCGTTTCAGTCATAGAAGTGTAACCTTGACAGCAAACGTACCGGTCCTCTGGTCATGATGTGCCAAACACCGTCAACTCTCATGCGCCAGGCCAAGAACACCTCGATCGTCACCTGCCCTACAAAGACCCGCTCTGCCCCATGCACTGTCCAGTACCATCCACCAAGCTTCTCATTTAAATGTTTTTGTGCGTGGAATTCTTCTGCTGAAAGCATATTGTCGTTGCAGTCTTTCGCCATCGTCCCGATTCTGAAGGGTCCCTCTATAATGTCCACCCCCATTGTAATGTGAACAGCGTTATTTAGAAACCAGTTCTGAACCCGAGCGACCACATCTTGTGTACTCTGGGTATGCGCAACCTCAATAAGGAAGAAAGCGTCCCCATCGACAGAAACAGCAACGTCTGGTATCCAGTACTTAGGATCCCTTGGATGAGTGTTGCCTCGTGGCTGATGAGACCTTAGTAGGTGAAGATTGTCGTCCAGCTGGTTCCGATTAGCAAATGCAATATGTACAAAATGGAGATCCTACCTGATACGATCGTCCATCCCTAGAATACTTTGTTGTTGCATTGAACCCAGGCACAACATTGTTGATCATTTGTCGAGCAGCCTCTGAGAAAATCACTTTGATTCGTTCATGCATACTGTAGAGCATTTTGCCCTCTGGCCAGCTCTTTGATGTGGAGAGAGTATTGTTGGGAGTAGGGGATCGGAGAATACTTCGATTTTTGAAGTCATCGCAGTGGTGTATATATCCAATTCCATCGGAACCGGGGCGACAGACAACCTGCTGGAGAGGTCAAGGCGTGTCATGAAAATAGAGAATGTCAATTTACAAACTGGTGAACCAATGAAATTCTGGATTTCTGTACAGTGGGCACTGTAAAGAGACATCGGCATTGAAACCTCCTACAGAGAAACTAGGTAACTGTTTTAGGGGCTTATCAATAACACGCACCAGAGCAGCCCCACTCTTTAGCCGATACAGAAACCTTTCTACCTCAGCAGGCAACTTCTCTTTACGTAGAAATCAACACAATGATGCATGCACATGTCACGAGGCAATCCTCGTACCTGCTGAAGGAGTTGCGGCCGTTGTAATATCACAAGCCCAATCATAGTCTTCAATGGAAGCCGAAGAACTCGAATCCACATTTCCGATCGATGAAGGAGAGCTGTCGCTTCCGTCATCGTAAGGCATGAGGTGTGTAACAGACCCTTGAATCAGGCTACGTTCAGGACCGAGCGAATTCGTGCACAGAATATAGCTGCTGGGTGGCATTGTCAAGGGTGTGATGTATTCAAGCACTTTAATACGGTTAGGCAGGTTGCGAGACATGTGGGACGATTGAGTCTCAAACAACTTGACATCAGGAACTATGTGTTTTATGAAAATTCCTGTTAACTGACTATTCTGAAGATGTTAAGCACTTACCTAGATCCCAGTCAGGCTCTGGATGATCAGACAACATTAATCTGTGTGGAGGCAAAGGTTGGTTGACAGTACACGGTACTGGGAGGCCGGATGCTATCTACCACAGGGCACAGTTATATACAACACACTGTGCTTACAAAGCTACAGAATGCCTGGGGGACAGAGGATACCCCAGGCACTGTAGAGTGAAATACAGACAGAAAAAGTGCAACCTACGCTAGCAGCTAGCTGAAAGAATGTTTCTTTCCGGATCTGTCCTGGAGAGAGCTCCGTGTATGGTTTCCTTTATTGTTATTTATTTTGATGTCCAAAACTAGTAATAAATAGTAAAATTAGCAAATTTATTTTGCTTACCTATACATATTCCAAATCAACAGTGTCTGGGGGGATTCTTATTTTGCCTATCTTATTCATGCCTTACGTCACCCAAATTTGCTCGGACTTGTACCTCCAATCTTGTCTTACATCGTGTGACGTTCCTTGTATTTCGTTCGGATTTCTACTCAGTACTTGCTCTTTGTATTAAAATTAAATAGCGATAACGGTTTCCATACTATACACACCGTCGACCTTCGGTTCATCTTCTAGCTACGATCATTCACAATCTGTCTTTTCTTGGTAAATTTCAATAATATGAGCGTCTAGATACGATCTTGGGAAGCGGAACGGCGAACCATGTCGCCTCAAAGCCAGAGCGTGTCACTTTTTATCCAGGACTCATCGATGAAGACGATGTGGCTGGTCACATCAAACTCATTTCCGAACTACGGTCAAGGTTGAGGGTATCCACGGATAAACCAGCTGATGGAAAGAGTGCATGGCTCAATTTGTACGTTGAAGTACAGCTTAAAACCCTGTGCCTCTGAACAACTCTCTGCTTCTCTCAAATTAATTTCTGTCTCGTCCCTCACGGCATTTCCCTCTCGTACTCTGAATAACATGGAGGAATTTCTGCAAGGACTGACGGACACGTCCTCCGCCTTGCTGGACATCGCCACTAGTGCAACGCAGCTGGCAAAGAATGTAGACGGCTCGCGTACTGCGTTGGGTGACCATTACTGTCAACAAATCTCATGCTTTCGGGACAAGATTCAAAATGCAGTCCTCTGTTCCTGGGCACTTTTGCGCATAGCGCCTGGTCTCGGCCTTCCAGCTGAAGCTATTTCACAATCATCTCAAGCTCTTGGGCAACTGAGACCTGCAGTTGAGTCCGCAAAGGCAGTAGTCGTCGAGCTGCTGAAAACCAGATCCGCACAGGCTGTCTCGGTGAGTAGTTATCTCACGGTGCTGCCATGTACCTATATTTACTGTTTCTTAGGAGTTGGCACGTTTTTCGACGCGTATCTTCGGCTCCCTTCAAGCGATTCATGACGTCTATAGGAATCGTCTTGCTTCGACCGCGTCGGAGGCTTCCTCTGACCAACCAGAAATTTCACCGAACTATTCAATTATGTCTGCAGCGCTAGACCTTGTCTTCTGTGAACGTCCGTTCAACATGTTCACAGACGGAGCCACTCTGGAGGCATCCTCACAGATACTTGATCACATAAATACGTCTGGAGGACCAACGAATGCATCTATCAAAGCAGCTGACAACCTTGGTCGTACTCGTGTCGAGGATCTTATGCGTTGTCTAGAAAAGGATCCTGATGCTCGAGGTGTTGATCGAGTGGCGCAGTCTTATGTCCACGTTCTGGAGGATGTAAAGACCTTCCTGTATTCAGATGTCGAATATATTTCGACAGCACGGGCTCGCATACGGGAGGCAAATCGATCTTCGTCCGGCCGGGTGCGCAATACGCCGTCAGACGTCGATTATCTGGATTCAGCGTACCTGTCTCTCATCCGTTCCTGTGCAGAGAAGACCGCGTCCGAGATTGAGCGCGAAAAGGAGAGGATTTTTCGTATTGGAGTCTGTGGAATGACAAAGGCAGGGTAAGTTCCCGAGTTGGAATGCTTAGAGACGACATTAAGTTCGGTAACTGCAGGAAGTCACTTTTCTTGAATGCCATAATAGGACAGAAACTACTTCCATCGGATGGTAAGTACAGCGTTCTTTTCTTGCGCAAAATGAGACATAGAACATTCTTTGAACAGAACTACCTTCAACTGCTCTTCCTTGTCGCATACGCCACGGAACGGAACAGGAACCACATCTCACTGTTTGCCATCCAAACGAGTTCTTTACTTTACAGGAGTGCTTGAAGCAGTTGCGTGTGAAGGTGCCAGGTATTGACTCCTTACTTCTGCTTTGTTTTTCGACTTGTAATTTCTATATCTAGATGGTCTCAAAAAGTCCAAAGACAAATGGGAACAACTCCCTTCTTTGACTCGCACTAATTGGCTAAATGAATACAGGAAGTCATCATTTATGCTATCCAAGGAAGCACGTGGTGAGGCTGGGGTAATTACTGTCGTTTTCATAAATATTGTCACACGTGCAATTCGTGATTTTCGTCACACTAAGTACACTCAAATACAAAATCTACTATAACTCAACTAATACTTAACCAAATTACATGATCTAAGTTGTAAAAATTATACTTTTGAAGTATCTCTCATATTCCAGAAAAAATAAAGTAAAATGAGCAAAAATTGAGCAAGATACAACACAATATGTGAGTT
>NW_006760395.1:2837355-2858424 GCF_000271605.1 Fomitiporia mediterranea MF3/22 | reverse complement strand
AGACTAGTTTATAGTATTGTACAATCAGTTTTAGGGCTAGGAAAACTCATATACATGAAATATAGGGAAAAACTCACATATTGTGTTGTATCTTGCTCAATTTTTGCTCATTTACTTTATTTTTTCTGGAATATGAGAGATACTTCAAAAGTATAATTTTTACAACTTAGATCATGTAATTTGGTTAAGTATTAGTTGAGTTATAATAGATTTTGTATTTGAGTGTACTTAGTGTGACGAAAATCACGAATCGCGCGTGTGACAATATTTATGAAAACGACAGTAAGCTGGTAAGTTCTCTTATGACTTCTGTCCGTTATGGTGATGCAGAACTTTGCCTCTGGCAGCTCGGGCAAGTCAACGACATCGCCCGACTATGCTATATGTTCGATGTCGAATTTAAGCAAGGCATGAGCGTCTGGCCGTTGCTGACAGTGGAGCTCTTGTCATTTGTTCAACAAGATTTTACTGGTGTTTTCGAGGTGAAGTCATTTGGAAGTTGTGATAACACAGTTACTAATTTATTTCATCCAGTTCTTCGACCTACCGGTAACCAATTTCTTTTCTTTTACAAATTCTAGCAGCTGATATTTTAAATAGGGTATCGATGAGGCCACTGTTAACGTAAGTTGCACTAAATACAGAAGATCAGATATCTCATGCTAAACCATAGAACCTCGTCTATATCGACATTGTCGAATCTGTGAGGAGATGTGTATATGCAATAGTCCCTATCGTGTCACTTAAGCAGATATCGACGAATCATTGGCGTTCTATTCTGCCAAATATCGTGGGGACCGCTATCGAGACTCCGCTCGTCATTTGTACACATCTTGATCAGGTACGATTAGTAATCAGTTCCCATATCATGACGAACATATGTTAAACGATGCTTATAGGTTGATCACAAGAACGACAATGTCGAAGTCTTGAGATCGATCGCCTGGAAAGTTTTAAATCTCAAGTCCGATAACGCGGACGTTGCGTCAAAATGTGTATGCTGTTCGTCTCTCTTAGGCTTCGGGGCGCAGCGTCTACTAAGTCTTACGCTTGCTCAAAACACGAAACCCTCGTTCGAGTCCATCTTTGATGAGTCAAGATACACTCCAGAATATGAGGTATGAATCATAATCTACTCATCGGCTGATTTAACTCTAAAACATAACAAGTGCGCTACTCAGATTTGCGGCGTAGGACGAAGTGCGAGAAGAAATTATGAGAGGTTGTCATTCGATGAATGGAGGGACGAACTTGACGACGTCATTGACCGGAGCGGTGTGAAGCGCGCAGTGTCTCAGTTCACAAATGTCCTGTTAAATGCACAGTCAGCAGCTTTGTCGGCAGGAATTGCAAATATCGATTTCATATTCACAAGGATACTTGATGTACGAAAGTAAGTTTAAGATTCGTGAGTTGCCAGTTAGTTGCCAAATGACTGTTCCTTACAGATCCGCCCTCCAGCGACTAGGCCGCACACGCGAAGAATGTGAGGTTAGCAAGAAAGCTTTTGACGCTGCTAAGAAGGAAATCAATGCCGCGAAACGATCATGGATTGCCAGGGACCGCAATCTTAGGGAGAATGCGTCGGGGGCCATTGAGGATGCTTTCCTTGAACTTGAAGCAAACTTGCTTCAGTCGGCTCGTGATAATTTCAAGAAGGAGCTCGATTCTTTTAAGAAGGAACATGGGGCAGAAGTTAGTTGACCCACTAAACTTACTGGTATTGTAGATTGATCGATCAAAAATTTCAAGGGTATTTCGAATCTTTCCCTGGAGCGCGTACGCTTCAACGATGAATCCAAAAGCAAACTATTTTTGTCAGGCTTCCAACCGAAAGCCGTTTTTGCAATGGAGCTCATCAAGAACCAATTCATAGAGCGAACAAGGCGGAACATTGTGGATCAGCAGATCACAAGTCAAATTGACTTCCTTTCCCAATGCCTTAGCAGTCGGCTTGACGGGACTCAAAAAGGCGCTATCATAGGAAGAATAATTGCAGAAACAGTAAACATACCTGCCGAAACGAAGAATGTATCGCTTTCCGACCTCTTCCAATATTGTCGCCAGCGTGTACGAGAGACATTTGACAAGGGATGCGGAAAGGTGAGTGCCCTTTGCATGGTACACCTCATTCTTTCTGACAATCAACCTACTTTTAGACAGGGGAGAATTTCTACAGTGTCATTGATGAGAAGAAGGTCATCGATTCTTTGAAAAGGACGGCGATAGATCCTCTCGTCTCAGATATTCGAAGGATGGCCGTCCCCGAATTTAACCGCCTAATGAATGACGGTCGGGATGAAGTGGAAAGTGTTATCAAAAAACTTCTAGAAAAGGAGGATAGGGACTTTGCGAAGGAGCTCGCCAATAAGGACACCCCTCCTTCACCAAAGGATGTCGCAGCTGCAGTCGCGTCTTACCTGAACTTCAGCGCTGCTGCTTCCGCTATAGGTGAGTTGAGGTCACAATACGAGAAACATTCTGCGACGTAGCCAGTGAGTCATTTCTTGGTGTACTCAACCAGCAATTGCTGAACTTCGAGGCATATCACAGGACTTCAACAGCGGAAATGTTCCTTGTCATGCATATGTAATGCAATACGTAGGACCTGGGCTATCAAGTGTAGTATTTGAATACAATTGCATTGACAGTCACAAATACTTTCTTGTGTTTTGATGGTTTCTAGAAATGGAGATATTAGAAACTTCGGCCTTTCCGAATTTATTCCTTTTGCCGCGGTTGACGTTGTCCGCTTTCAGAATATCACAAATGTAGCGTCTGAACCTGTAATGTTTTATCGCATCTCCCACCATTGCATGATAACCCAGGCCATCTAAATGCTCGTCCATTTTCTTCTTTCACACTCCGATGGTCTATTCTACCTTTTGGCCCTTCGATATGAATCACTAACAACTGAAATACTACTCATCCTTTTCCAAGACTTCAAGTATATTTGATGTGCAGCAAATGACAGGATAACACGGCTCTCTACAAAACTTCTGAGATAATATATGGAAACTCATAAGAGCACAGTTAGGCACCAGGGATCCGATTTTCGGCACTTGGATAAAACAATCGACGTTCCGAACGAGCAAAGCGGCACAATTCACGACCATTCACCACACCTTTTGACTTGTTGACGATACGAATCACTTTCTCCCATTTCTTATAGTTTTCCAGCACTCCTCTGCCTCGTTCGGCGTCAATCTGACACTTGTCGAAGTGGCCCGTATGTTGACTTGCGGAGAACTCTGGAAGGCAATCGCGAAAGAGTTTGCAAAGTATTGCCGCTGTTTGGTTGAGTAGATGAGGTGGCATTATGGACAGTCCCATGTTCAGCTCTTCTAGGCATCTGAATGACGAGCACGGCACAAAAGATGTGTCTTCGACCATTATGAGAATCGATAGTATCCTGATGGTTGGACAATGATGAGCGATAATGTCGAGTGCCTTGAGTGTCAGGTTTGGGCGGTCTATATCAAATCGCCTTGGAGTCCACGAGAGCTGTAAGACATCGAACGGAATCCTTCGACGCGACAATGCTTGCTCTAGTTCCAAGTCAGTTATTGGAAGAACAAAGTCGAGTTGAAGTGTGAGTTCCTTCAGGCTACGAAGCTCAAACAATGGTGCAAGAGACAAACAATCCATTCTCCTTTCGCGGCTAGCGGGACCACTATTGTCCTCCCACCATTGGGCCGTTGCGTTCGTATGACCTCCAATGGCGTTCCTAGAGGTGCACGCTACGACCTCGAGTGACAAGAGTGACGGACAGGATTGAGATATCGCAACAATCAGACCATGACACTTCAGTGAACTGAGATAATCAAGACAGACAACCGAAAGTGAGGTCAAGTTTTCGAGTGTATGCCCTAGCATGGCGAATACAGTGATTCCAGAATTTGCTTCTATAGGCAGGAATAAACTCTTCAGTGCGGGGAACGCGCCGTCCGCTATCCGCGAAGATATCTGTAATGGTTTGGGAGTATGGTATGCACGACGACCAGAATTTTGAATGGAGCGGATACACGGAAAGTTTGACAACATGTCAAAAAGTTCCGGGGTGAATAATGTACTGTTCACCTTCACCGTTATCAACGATGTTCGCATATGCAAAAGATAATCTCGTATTATCTGGTCAAGTTCCGAATGATGCGTAAGACTCTTGCCATGCCATCTTGACGCTGCCCCTGGTGTTGCCTTAACACTGAAGCACTGAAGGTCGGGCGATAGTGATAAGATATTTGTAAGGAACCGCTTAAGAGGCGTCCAAGACACAGACTTATGCGGCGTGACATCGACAACCAGCTCTAAGCCCTTTAATTGTCCAAATAGTAAAGTCGCAAGTGAAAATACAGAGGCATCGACCGACGCGTCGACATGAAGGTTTACGACGTTGGGTAGGAGTCGCGGATGTGTCTGCCCGTTGCTAATTATTCGTAGTACGGCACGTCCAAATTGCACAGGAGAAGTGCGAGTAAAGAGAGGGACGCAATCATAGTTGGAATAGTTCGAAAGCCGAAGTGTGCTTATCAACGCTGCATAGAGATGAAACCTCGCCCAACGTTCATCACTTGGCTCGCCGGAAAATGTCAATGAATAACTTGTAGTTCTGGCCGTCTTGCGAACCTGAACGTCCGAAATTTGTGAATGAGTCTGACAGTTGGTAAACATATATCGCTCACCAAACCGACGGATAAAGCCCGCCCATCCGCCATAAACTCTCCTAGAACTCGCAGCAGCGGGACGACAGAGTCCATCTCATTCCATAAACGATATACAGCCGCATTCGTCCAACCCTTGCAGACACACGCGCATTTAGCTTGTTCGCCCTTGTCCAAATATTCAAAAATGCAGTCCTGCAGCTCTGTGAGTCCAAATACGTGGGATACGGCGGATGGCATGCTGGTGGTTTCTTGTATAAGAGATGAAGGCTGAGCCGACGTGTCATTCCCCTCCTATCACGAGAAGGTACACGTGCCAAGCGGAAAACGCAACTAGAAATCGCTGCTACTCATCACTTTTAAGAAACAAAAGCTACTTTTCCGGCAATCAGTATTCCTATCAGACGAAAGACCATGCAGCATCACCACCTATGGCAGACGTAACTCCAACACCGGACCAACAGCACTCGGTGCAGGCTCCTTTCTGTCAGAAGTCTTTGTCACCCTCATATGTCCAAGAATTTGCCATGCGGAGGACCTGCTAGCGCCGGCAAATACACAAGGTACGAGATGCAAGTCAATAATGAGTGTCAACGTCAGAATTCAGAAGAAGCTCCTTTTCCATTCGACCGTTGGTGTTCTATCGCGTGAGATATGAATACCTGTTATGGATAGTAAAGGAAATTCGGTAAGAACGTTTCGTCGTATTATGATCGTTTCTTCTTGAAAGAAGCTGGGGAAGTTCATGGCTCAATGCCCACGGCCCTACTGACCCACGTAAGAAAACATGCAGCCAAAGCGTGTGCCTTTTATATATGGCCTTATCAATGAAATCAGTATGGTAGCCTTTGCAACTTCGTTAATATCCGATATTCAATACTAATGGATGTACTAGGCGTATCGGATGGCTGTACTTATGCGACATTTATGAAATTCTTGGGACCCTTGAAGTGCGATCTCCATCATCCCCGCTCGTTGGACTTTCCCCAGCCACAGTCATCTCTCAAAGTCGAATCAGTGCTCAGCCCTCATGGAATTAATCATGCCCAGACTGGAAGACATACCATCCACACTATTGGAAGCAATCGAATGCGTGAGATGGCTGGAAAAGGGTGCAAAGACTTCGGGGATCGCACATAGAGAGCAATACTGCCAACGGATCGCATGCATTCAGGACAGGCTAAAAATGGCCCACTTTTGTATCTCGAGTATCTTGCGTATTGCTCGAAAGAGTTGTCTATCACCGGAGGAGGTCGCACGGTCTGCTCAAAAGGTTGCGAAAGTGCAATCTGAAATCGAGGCTATTAAAGCATTGGCTAGCGAGCCGCAACAATTCAGTCCGGATCAAATCGTTTCTGTAAGTACTAATAACCAGCTAGCTTAATCACTACAGCTGTCAATGGCCGTTAGGATTTGGGGTCCCGCTCTTCTCGTGCTGCCGGTGCACTCGATGCGATTCGCAACATCTACAAAAAGCACCTTGTTTCAATCATATCGGGAGCCATGCACGATCACCGGGTGCATGCGAAGGACTTCTCGGCCGAAACAGCTTTGCTGGACCTGCTTTTTTCTGAACATCCATTCGATATGTTCACAGACGCCACCAAGCCCAATGAATATGTGGAAACGCTTTGCAACTTGAACTCGCCGACCGGTCCAACGGAGGATTCAAATAAAATTACCAAACGTCTTGCTTGTGAACATGTCGAAGATTTCATGCACTATCTGGAACGGGATCATGATATACAGGGCGTTGATCGAGTGGCACAGTCCTACCTTCATGTTCTGGAATGGCTGCGATGCCATTTAGAGTCAGACATCAAGTACATATCCGCTAAAACACTTTCCAAGCACGAGTCGCCATGGTATGGGAAGATTTTGGATGTTCACAATAATAAGCCTTCGGTCGGTGATTATCTCGATTCAAAATATCTATCTGTTCTGCAAGATTGTGCAGAAAAGGTCCGTTACGAGATCGAGCGGGAAAGGCGAAAAATTTTCCGTATTGCGATATGTGGGCTGACAAAGGCAGGGTTAGTTACTGATCGAACCTGGCAGAGTGCTGTACTTACCAGTTAATTCCAGGAAGTCCCTATTCTTAAATGCCATAATAGGTCAGAAACTACTCCCGTCGGAGGGTAGGTTCCATTCTTACATTTTGCTCAAGTATTGCAATTCACTTACTCCTGTTGAAGATCTACCTTGTACAGCACTACCTTGCCGAATACGTCACGGAGATGATCAAGAACCACATCTTGTAGTGTGCAAGCCAGATTCTGAATTCTGCAAGAATGTTTGGAACAATTGCGAACAAAACTTCCAGGTATCCGCTCATTCCAATTCCAGTACAACGCTTTATGTAGCTGCTGATTTCTTAGAAGGCCTAAAGGAGTCCACGAAGTGGGAAGAGCTGCCTTCACTGACGCGGGAGAGTTGGCATGAATATAAGGACCCAGCCTTCAAGTTGTCGCGCGAAGCACACGGTGAAGGTGCAGTCATAAAGCTCGTGAGTCTCCGATTCCGTTTTTGCAAGCAACACGAGCTTAGTCATGATAGCTCGGACAAGTCAACGACATAGCCAGGCTCTGTTACATGTTTGATGTGCCTTTCAAGCAGGACATGAGTGTTTGGCCTTTGCTAATTGTCAAATTCTCGTCATTCACTCAGAAGAACTTCGTTGGCGCTTTTGAGGTGAGCTAGCATTTACATACACGCATTATACAGTACCTTATTTCGTGCAGGTTTTTGATCTGCCGGTAATCTCCCACAACTTTCTTAATGCATATTAACTTTAATTAACATCCACACAGGGAATTGATGAAGCTACTGTCAATGCGAGTGATACGAGATATCCACATTTTAATTTTGAGAACTTACGACGTTACAGAATCTTGTCTACATTGATATAGTTGAAGCAGTTAGAGGATGCGTCTATGCCATAGTCCCGGTTGTATCTCTTAAAGATGTATCAAAGAATCACTGGCGATCTATCCTACCAAACGTCGTGGGCTCCGCTATCGAGACTCCGCTCATTATTTGTACGCATTTGGATCAGGTATGATTTATATTTAAGCTCTCATGTTATGACGAACAAATTCTTAACACCCGCTTAAAGTTTGCCCAAAAAAACAATGATGTTGAGATGCTGAGAAACACAGCCTGGAAGGTTATGAACCCAGGGTCGGGTAATGAGGACGTTGCATCAAAATGCATATGCTGCTCGTCTCTCTTGGGATTCGGGGCGCAAAGGCTACTGAGTCTTATGCTTACCCAAGGTACAAAACCAGTGTTCGAGTCCATCTTCGACGAGTCGAGACGTACTCCCGAGTCTCAGGTGAGAATGGTGCTTTGTTTCTCGTCTGATTCAACTCCTAAAGCGACAGTCAAGTGCGCTACCCAAATTTGCGGCGCAGGACAAAGTGCGAGAAGAAATTATGAAAGGCTGTCACTCGATGAATGGAAGGACGAACTCGACGGCGTCATTAACCAGAGCGGAGTGAACGCGCGGTGTCTCAGTTCACAAATATCCTGTTAAATTCACAGTCAGCGGCACTGTCTGCAGGAATCGCTAACATCGATTTCTTACTCACAAGGATTCTTGATGCACAAAGGTGAGTCAATGGACGATAAGTAGTCATGATTCGTTACCAAAGAAGTTTCGCATTATCAAGATCAGCTCTGCAACGTCTGGGGAGAACCCGTGCAGAATGCGAGCTCAGCAAAAAGGCTTTTTGATAGGGCGAAGAAGCAGATCGACATTGCAAGGAGATTATGGAGAAACAATGAAACATCCCTTCATGACGAAGCAGTGAACGACATCGACAGCGCGTTTGATGAACTTAAAGCAAAGCTACATAAATCTATTCAAGAAAACTTTCAGAAGGAGATGGAACAAAGCAGGGAACATGTTAGTTTAATTTTTAGCCTGCCTCTTTTCTAATCCTGATCTCTTACTTTGAAGGTAATCCCAAGCACTTCTTTAGGGACCTTTCGCTTCGATGACGAGCAGAAAATTCGTGAATTCTCCGAAGCCTTTCAACCGAAGGCCATCTTCGCTCTGGAGACTATCAAAAACGAGTTCCTTCAACGTGTTCGCAAGGACCACGTTGATAAGCAGGTCATGAAGCAGGTTGATTATCTTGCCCAGAGCCTCAGCAATAGACTCGATGGAGCGCAGAAAGATGCAATCATTGGACGAGTAATTGCTGAGACGACGAATGTACCTGCTAGAGTGAAGGAAGCTTCACTTTCCGAGCTTTACAACAATTGTCGTCAACGGATACGAGACGTGCTGAAAATTGACTGCTGGAAGGTATGATACTTTCAAATAACTATATCTTCCTTTGATCTTATGCTGCATGTCTTAGTCTCGCATTGTCTACTATGAAGCCATAGTCGAGAGTAAACTAATAGAGACATTGGAGGAGATGACAATTGACCCGCTTATCTCGGAGATGCGGAAATTGGCAATGCCTGAATTCGAGAGACTGATGGATCGTGGCCGGAAAGAGATAGAGAGCGCCATCAACGATATGCTGAAAAAGGAAGAGAGCGATTACAAGAAGGAGCTTACTACTAAGGGCATTCCCCCTTCACCGGAAGATATTGCATCCTCTATCGCTACTTACCTTAACTTCAGTGCAGCAGCCTCCGCTATGGGTGAGCTAAAGTCACAATATGAGAAACATTCTGGGACACAACCAGTGAGTGCTTCCAGCAACTGACCCGAATAAACCTGCTGAAGTTTACTGTTTTCAATCCCGTAAATTATAGACGAATGAGTAGAAAATGAGAGGAATACCATGTCACTATTTGAGTAGACCCGTAAATGTTAGTCGAATTATGACCGTCCTCGAGGTTCTGAAAGACTGTAACTTTCTGAGTGTATGCGCTCTATATACCTCAATGTAGCTTGAAGCATTTTGTTATCGAACAAGCACTGCATGTAGTACCAAGTTACTTCCCTCCAATTATTTGTCATGCAGCATGCTAATAAACTCATTAAGTCTTTCCCACCAAAGGTCCAAAGGTAGAACAAAGTAAGACAAAGCTGTGTCGTATTCAGGTTTGAATGCAGAAAGTCAAGCTTGTCATTTATTGAATAATGGTATTGTAACAGTGCCAAACGTGCATGTCGTCTGTGGTCATATATCTAAGAGTATCAATTGTAATGTCAGTACCACCGCACTGTGCTCTTGTTTGGCGCTGTGACATATTAGGGGGAAATGATGAATATGATCGTTGTGGCCTTTGTGAATCTTAGCTATATAAGGAGGCTCGACTCTCGCGTCTGCATCTCCCCATTTGACTTGTACAGTCTTACTTCGTCCGCTGACATAATGCATGAATCGCGCTTGTACATCGACCTCATCAAGTTTCCCTCTGGCGAACAATATGCTAACTGGGACCCATCGAACCCCATAGAAGTGAGTAACATCACGCTTTTTCATACTCCTGCTTGACCTAACAGTCGCTTAGGCTGGTGATTACGGTGGAATAAACTACGAGTCAGGGAAGTTTGAAAAGCAAGGAAACCTCTATCGCGATGACAGCATCGCGGAGATCACGACGAAATACCCGCCCATCCATGGTTCAGAGACGAAGGATATGCAGTATTACTCCTTGGGTACAGATATAATCAACCCGAAGACTCAGTTCGATCCGTGTGTGTTCCTACTTAGCACGGTGCTCGGTTTATTGATTGTATTTATAGGGATATTTTCGGGAAGTCGAAACCGCTCGTCGGTGGTCAATGGCATTTCAGCAAGAGACGTGGGGCAGTTCTGCTCATCCATAAGGCAAAGACGACAACGGTTCCGGGAGTGCTTCTTGAAGAATTGAAGGAGTGTGAGTGGGTAAAAGGGAAATGCATCGTGACGCACGTTCACAAGTCCCCTGCATATGCAATGTATCTTTCGGATAAGAGTATGTGCCTTTCTTGCGTGCATTGTACTTCTGCGTCTTGCTAACAATGCATTTTATACAGAGGAGGGAAACGTCTCCATCGCGTTGTGCCCTGGCCCGTTTTCGCCCAATGATACGAGCTCTGATAAATCAGGAGGAGAGAAGCCAAAATGGATTGCGGAAGGCATCTCTGCTAGCGGCTCTTACCGTTCAGCGTCTTCGGATGAGTCCAATTTAATACCACTATTTCGACTCAAGGTAGTTGAGAAGCAAGGTGGGAAGAGACGCCAGAGTCCCGACCCCATTAACGATGAAAAACTACAGTATGTTCCTTTATATTTGCTTGGTACATAAACACGATTTAACATATACTACAGTTACTACGATGCTAAGGCACCATGGTGGAATCGTGGTCTTGATTCAGACGGGGAAGAGTATCCTGATATCGAAGAAGTGAGTACATGGCTTTACTGGTTTGTTTATGCTTTACCTGATATATTGTACAATAGGATATTAGCTCGGATGACGACTAGTCGTAATTGACGATACCTGAAGCGTACCAAAGACCGCTGGTGTAGAGCTTATCAGTATCAACTTGTATCTATAAACTATTCCTGTTATAAAGTATTTGCTGATACTCTGTACGAACCGTACGTCCCAGCTTGTTTGGAGTTATGTAGTGAGAATGGCCAAGTGATAGATGGAAAAGACAGCATGAGCAACTTTAACAGAGAAAGAATCAATGGTTATGTGATATATAACATGGATAATCATTGTACATATGTCCGAACTGTCTTTTTGCTTTACTTTTCACCAAGTCCAGTGTCCACCATCTTGAAGGGGATTGCTTCATCTATCAAGTGTTTTCGCAGTATGCTTGTTGTCGAGAACGCAAGCTTGATCTTTTGCAGAGTGTATCTAGGAGGTATTTCCATTCATCGCCTCGACAATTTCTTTTATTCTTAATGATTAGTTTTTTTCTAAGATGGAAGGGTTACTCACAGTACAGAATAGTGCGCGCTGCGGGTGTTCGAAATAGAAGCGAGCGCCTTGTTATAGCACTCGACACGCTAAGGCCCCGTAGTTATCCATCTTCAACTCGCATCATAAATTGAAGCTGTTCCTAAATCTGTAAAACCATCAGGTCAAGGGTATCTGTAAACCATTTGCGAGCACGCATTACAGCAGAAGGGGAAAGCCCTCCACCACTGGTAATGACGCACTGATACTCTCAAAGGTTATACGAGTGTGAGACATCGAATAATACACAGGGAAATATTTGTAAATTCGACCTATACGAGCAACTGGACTCATTTAACTACTAATCTTCTTTCCTCAGATCGCTTGAACTACAATACTCGTACAATTGCTGAGAATCACTGAGCCACGAATAATCTCTATGTGCAGTGCAAAGCATAAGCTGGAGAAGTATTCTAAGGGATTCAAGATAAAACCAACAATTACCACTTGGAATTGGCAAAGCTCTTAGTATCGGTGGTAAGATGGAAGTCTGCAACACTCAGTCTTCGTAAGTGACCCGCCTACCCCAAAGTTGATCAACAACGCGACGCTCTGAGCGTGCAAACCGACGCAACCCACTCCTATCTGGCACACCCCTAACCCTGTGCATGATATTTACGACTTTCTCCCAGTTCATCCAGTTCTCTTGCACAATACCGACATGTAGATTCTCGAGCTGACATTTATCAAAGTCGCCAGTATGTTGGCTCACGGAGACCTCTGGAATAACGTCGCGAAAGAGTTCTGAGAGTTTCATCGCCGTCCGGTTGATTAACAGAGTCGAGATATAGGAAAGCCCTAGGTTTAACTCCTCCAGGCATTTGAACGTAGGGAACCATTCGCCGAATCGTCCACATTGCGGAACTATTACGAACAACGATAGTATCCTGATTCTTGGGCAACGCCGGGCAACGATACAGATCGCATCGAAAGTCAGGTTCGGGTGATCTAAATCCAGCCGCCTTGGATTCCATGAGAGCTGAAGGACTTCTAGCGGTGTCCTACGACGTAACAGTGCTATGTCCAGCTCCTCGTCCGTAATAGGAAGGATGAAGTCCAGCAGAATCGTTAGTTCCTTCAAATTACGAAGCTCCAAAAGTAAATTGATGGATAAGAGGCGAGCTCTTTTCTCACGACTGCTAACGAGGTTATTATCCGCGTACCATTCGTCTGGACTGTCGTATCCTCCGATGATGCCCCTAGACGTGCATGCTACGATCTCAAGGGACGAAAGTCCCGGACACAATCGTGATATCGCAATGAAGAGGTCATGACACTTTTCCGGAGTGGCATAGTCGCGACACGCGACAGAGAGTGAAGTGAGATGCCCCAAGATGTGACTCAGTCTAGCCAACGTAAGAACTGCGGTCCGCGCTTCAATAGGCAAGAATAGACAATTGAGTGCTGCAAATGCGTTCTCGTCAACCGATTCAGGTATCGTCAACATCCTTGGCGCATAGTAACTGCGCCTACCGGAGTTTTGCAGCGACTGAATGCGAGGGAAGGTGGACAGCATGTTGAAAAGATCGGGGGTAAGCATAGTACTATTCACCTTCACTACCGTCAACGAGTTGGGCATCTGAATTAGAAACTCCTGTATCATCCACTCCAGCTCCGCGTGGTGATCAAGACTCTTTCCATGCCAGTGTATTTCCAAGCCCGGAACAGCCTTGACGCCAAAGCACTGAAGGTTAGGAGAGAGTGCTAGGACATCTTTCAAGAACAATTTGAGAGGCGTTAGAGAAATCCTTTCGTGACGTGGCATAATATCAACGGCGAATTCCAAGCTCTTCAGTTCTCCGAACAATAAACTCGCCAGAGAAAATATAGAGACATCGATGGACGCGTCGACATGGAGGTTTTCGAGATTAGGCAGAAGCCGAGGATACTTTTCACCGTTGCTGAGTACCTCTAACATGGATCTCCCGAAGTAAGCCGGATGGTCGCGAGAAATGAGAGGCGCATGCTTGTAATCGGAGTAGTTCGAAAGCTGGAGTTTCCTTACGAGTGAAGCGTAAACGTTGAACCTCATCCAACGGTGTTCGCAGGGAATCTCGTTAAACGTCAGCACGGGGCCCGTAGAAGGCGACCTCATGCGCATCTGCAAGTATGGAATTTGTGAATAATTACGTGAAGTTAGTTGGATATTGCTCACCATTCCATTGAGTAGAATTCGTCCTTCTACCTCGAACTCTCCTAGAAGACGCAGCAAGGGGAATATCGATTCCAAATCACGCCATAAACGATACAGGGCCTCTTTCGTCCAGCTTTTACATACAATGGCACATTTTGCTATTGCCTTCTTGTCCAGGAATATGAAGACTTGATTTTTCAGTTCTGCGAGATCAAACACACGAGAGACGGCGGATACTTTGGACATGATGGCCAATAGAAGAGGTGCAGGCTTAGGACCGCGCACACCCCTTGGCATTTAAGCTCTTCACGTAGATAGACATAGAAGGTAGAAGAAGGTCACATTTCGCAGTGTACGCAGAAAATCCAGAGTCGGAAATAAGTATTACCACACAGAAGAGGCGCCCGCAGCATGTTGGCCTAGCACAACATGGTTTCCAGAAATATGGGGTATGCATCCTCAATCTGCCAGAAAGAGCTCCCATAGCGTCCTATAGATTGGTGTTTAGACGATTACGGGCTCCTTTTGCACGCGAGTTGTGAGTGGAACTCAGTCAAGAAGTGCTGAAGACTGCCAGTCCAAACGATGAGCTACTTTTCCCACGCGCTTTAAGCGGTAAGTGCTTATCCAGACCAGATGTAATACCTCCTCATATTAATATCCATTATAATTTATGTCGTTACGTATCTTTGAAAATATTATTAGAGCCTGACTCGACTTCAGAATAGGAGTAGAAACAAAATCGGCGGGACCGAGCTCTCGGAGTCAATATATTAGCCTTTGTTAGTGGTGCAGTTCAGCGTTGAAGTCAACGCAAGAATAGCAGTATAGTACGTTTTCTACTTTTATCCTATTTATTCTTTTGTTCACTTTAACCTACATACAGAAACAGAGAGAAAACAAGAAAATATTCTAAGTTACACCGAAAGAACGTACTTAAGTAGTACTAAAATACCGGTTGAACGATGAAGAAAACGATACAGCAAGAACGATTAGTGCTGCAAGTAGAGTTGCAGTCTAGAAAACGCATCTACAAGGCCCTCATCTAGACGTATGACTATAAGTCCAATCCAGATCGGAAACCTCTATGGGCGATGGTTGGAATAATGGAGTGCTCTCTATAACTGTTGAAGTAATAATGCCAGATGTTGTTGAGAACAATGCTCGGTGCAACGTTAGATCAAGGGGAGGGGCAGTGGGGCGTTGACCTTATACGAAGAATTTAGAAAAGTCCAACGACACGCCCAGTCTCTGGATCTAAACCAACTTCCCAGAAACCAGGACGTGTGCCGAGTCCAGGCATGGTTTGCATGTCACCGAGGATTGGGTAAAGGAAACCTGCACCAGCAGACAAGCGTACAGAGCGGATAGGGATAGTGAAACCTTCAAACAAATATTTTAAGCACACCGGTCAATTAGGACAAAAAACAACATACCTGTCGGAACACCCTTGAGCTTCGGGTCGTGTGAGAACGAATACTGTGTCTTCGCCATGCAAACTACGAATAATAAGCATAAGAAACGATTTATCACATTTGTAATGAAAGTTAAACTTACTGGGAAGGTTCCCATAGCCTTGCTTAGTATACGTCTCGACCTGCTTCTGCGCAAGCTCGCTTAGCTGAATACCATCGGCACCATAAATTTCTTTCGAGATGATTTCGATCTTCTCCGCGATGGGCTTGTCAAGATCATACAGGAACTTGAAATGCGATTCGCCTTCACAAGCGGCAACGACGGCCTTAGCAAGGTCAACCGCACCCGCACCTCCACGTGCCCAGTGGTCTGATACTACTGCGGCGTCCGCACCAGCTGCTAACGCTTCTTGACGTATGAGCTCGAGTTCTGCGGGGGTGTCCGACCTGGACATAGGTAGCTATCATCAATACGACTGCTCAAAGAACGATAAGCAAGTGAGACTAACGCGAATTTGTTGATACCAATGACAACCTTGATACCAAACTTCTTCGAGTTCACGATATGCTTTGCGAGGTTCTTACACCCTTCACGCAAAATCTCCAAGTTCTCCGACGTATACGTTTCATGCAACGGTTTACCAGGTGTGACCTCCGGTCCGCCTCCATGCATCTTGAGCGCACGCGTTGTGGCGACGATGACAGTTGCGTCGGGTGTAAGTCCACTCACGCGACACTTGATGTTGCAGAACTTCTCCATACCCATATCCGCACCGAAACCACCTTCGGTGAGTACGAACCCAACACGAGAGGAATCGTCACCGTCCTCTGTACCAGCGAGCTTGAGTGCAACACGGTCCGCGAGGATAGAGGAATTGCCGTGTGCGATGTTCGCGAAGGGTCCTGCATGTACAAATACCGGAGTACCCTCGAGAGTTTGCATCAGGTTTGGCTTGATAGCATCCTTCATAAGAACTGCTAGTGCACCTCCAACACCAACGTCGTCTGCTGTAATCGCGTCACCGTGTTTACTCGTCGCAACGACCATTGTACCCAACCGTTCGCGCATGTCCGATAGACTAGTCGTCAACGCGAGAACTGCCATACACTCGCTCGCAACCGCGATGTCGAATCCTGTCTCCCGTTCATGACCTTGCTCCGTCGGGTTTCGCCCAATGGTGATCTTACGCAGGAAGCGATCGTTCGTGTCGAGTACACGGTTCCATGTGATAGTCTCTGGGTCGACGTCAAGCCGCGCGAAGCGCGTGATCTCTTCTGGTGTCAGGCTGTTAGGATCCGTCTTGTCGATTCCGAGTTTTTGGAGACGCTTGAGCATAAGTGGGGCGAATTCGCGTTTTCCTTTGATTGTCGGAACAAGACGGTTGTACAAAGCCTGGCGAAAGAGAGAATAAGATGGCTGTTCACTCGATTACCAATGTTACACAAACCTTGTCAGTTTGAGTAGCTTCATGGAACATGCGAGCATCCAAGGCAGCAGCGAGCAGATTATTTGCTGCAGTAACGGCATGAATGTCACCAGTGAGGTGCAAGTTGAACTGAATAAAGAGTTAGTTGGCTATTTCAAGAACTTATATGTTAACATATACCTCATCCATTGGGATGACCTGGCTGTATCCTCCTCCAGCCGCACCGCCCTTAATACCAAAAGTCGGTCCCTGACTTGGTTGACGAACGCATGTGAAAGCCGGACGTCCAAGATGCGCTCCAATAGCCTGAGCAAGCCCAATTGTTGTCGTCGATTTGCCCTCACCAAGTGGAGTTGGTGTAATACCAGAAATAACGATATATTTCCCATCTTTACGGTGGGCCAGTCTCTCAAGAACACTCAGGTCGACCTTCGCCTTATATTTTCCGTAACTCTCGAGCTCGTCTGCGCGTAGACTTAATTCTGTCGCTAGAGTCGTGATAGGCTTCGGCGTCTGCGCCATTGCGATCTCGATGTCGCTTGGCACCTTCTCGAGAACAGTGAGAGGAAGTGGAGTGACGCGTCGTTCGCGTGATGCAGCGAAGAGACGTTCAGCAGAGGCAAGAGTATTGGCCATGAGCATGGCGACGGTCGTTGGACCGACTCCGCCAGGGACTGGAGTGATATGTGATGCGACGGAGGAGGCAGAGGTGAAGTCAACATCGCCGACGAGGCGTTGACCAGATTTCTTCGTGGCATCTGCGTAGCATCAAATATTAAAAATAAGATAAGGCTAGACAAATATTTAGGTTGAACCAACCCGGAATGTAGTTGATCCCAACATCGATGACCACACAACCCGGTTTGAGCCATTCACCCTTCACAAACTCGGGCTTGCCGATAGCGGCTACGACAATGTCAGCAGTTTTGAGCTGTAACAAATGACGTCAGTTACTTATTAAATAAAAGTCAATAGTTCATCTGGTTAGACGCACGATCTCAGGCAAGTTTTTTGTCCGGCTATGGCATTGTGTAACGGTTGCATCCCGTTTACGAAGCATCGCCGCGACAGGATTGCCAACAATATCGCTGCGCCCGAGAACAACGGCATGAGAACCCGCGATCTGGACACCTGTACTCTCAAGAAGTGCGATACAGCCGGAAGGAGTGCATGGCAAGAACAGCGGATCTGAGGCGCGTGATGCTAAGTGCCCGATATTATAGGCATGAAACCTACGCACACAAACTTAAGCCAGAGTAATGGATGTTGAGAAGATCAGCTAACTCACCCATCGACATCCTTCTCTGGACTGACGGCTTCCGTGACCTTCCTCTCGCCCTCAACGCCAACGTGTTCCCCAAGCGGAAGCTGCACCAGGATTCCGCTGACTCCCTCGTCCTCGTTGAGTTTATGGACGTGATTGACGACCTGGTCTGCGGAGGCTTCTGCCGGTAAAGCGACGTGCTTGAATGCGATACCGACTTCTGCGGCCGCTTTGGCCTTCATACGCACATACGTGCTCGAGTCCGGGCGTGCACCAGCCTGGATGATCGCGAGCTGCGGTGCGAAGTGCGGGTGGACTGCCTTTAGCGCTGCGATTTTCTGTGCAACGTCATTTCGTATCGATCTAAGAATTTTATTTGCTTAGATATCATGGCATTAAAATAAAAGTGAAGAAAACGGACGTACTTTGCGAGCGCAGTACCGTCGATTATCTTCGCCGATGACGCAGAAGAGGCCATCGTGCGCAAGAACAGCAGCCTAGTGGCAAAGAGGAGACGAGGATGAAGGCCCACGATGAGCGGCGTTATGGGCGGTCGTACTCGTGCTGCCCGCATTTTTCTTTTTCTTTACTTCCCTGTAAAGGGAATTCTGCTAGTCCTCTCGAGCAGGGTCTTCGTAGTCTTGTAGAGGATATACCAAGGGCCAGCTGGTAATTCGACTGCATCACGCCGTCCACGTCGCACTTGCGTGCATCGGCCGACGAACGAAGCTTTGCAAAATTATTTACGGAAAATTATTGGAAGTTTCAGAGTTGAGGTGGTAAACGTTGACGGCAAGCTCCCTATTTACTAATTTAGGAAGATGATAACAAACACTTGCTTTGTAATGAGCAAACCCTGTCAAGAGTCAGGAACGCAAAACCTTCATTAAACCCCATGCTTGCCTAGTCCACTGTTGCAGCATATAGATTAAGTAGCCGACTTACAAGTCCATTTTGGCATTCATTCAACAGTTGACAAATCACTATTAGATCACAAGTTCTCACAAAAGAATAAACTCGTATCACGTGAATTTATTCCTTTTTGATATCGGCAAGTGCCGTACGTAGGAAAGATGGACGTTTAAGGTAATTGCATCGCACTTTTGTGCAGAGTCTGACAAGGCAATATATGTACATGTAGACAATACAATCGAATATAAGGACCCACAATATACAAAAAATATATGTCTTAGCAATATATTCCAATACATTTTCGTGTTTGTTTTTGTGATGTGAGTAAGTACTTCACAACATTAGATGTATTACAGCTATTTGCAAAAGTAATGGCAAAACCCGAAATCACGTGTATTTGTGACATGTAGTATGCAAAAAAAAAAAAAAAGGCAACAGAAATGCATTTTTTTCAATAAATAGGCCGTCAAATGTATTGAATGAGCTACCTAAATTTTCCTCTATTTAATGTGCTTCAGAATCTGTAAAAATATTTCAGAATGGTTCAGAGTGTATTGAGTTAGAGAAAATAGAACTCACACAAACCTACTTGTCCTTGTGCTTGGGTCAGATTGCAAAAAATCTAGCACATGTAAAACTCCACATAAAATTCTCTTTACACTCTCTAAAAATCACTGTGCTTACAGGGCACACATATACTCGGTTTTGTGATGCAGGATCAACTTAAAGGCTCGAAATGAGTAGGTTTGTTCTGCTGTTCCAGCCGATCCCACACTACTCGTGCCATTCTGCCTCTCATAGTTCGCACAGCTTACAACCAAAAATTGCATTTTTCTTGCTAAATTGGTCAGGCAGTAAGATAAACAGAATCCCCTTTGTCTTGTATTCATTCGTATATACTATAGTTGCTGAAGTCCGGTCCTGGTCCGGTCCGGGCATACTTCACCTGGACTCAGGACCGGACCAAATCTGCGGTCCGGGAGTGTCCCGGACTGGGGACCGGACCTATGTGGACGGGTAGTGGACTGGACCCAAGTTCCAGTCCGGTTCTGGACCGGTCCATAACCGGACCTGAGAGAAAAAAAAATTAGGAGATGAGTTAGAGTATTATTCTTTGTATCTAAGTACAAAAGTAATATATTTTTGTATATACTACATAATCTACAGACTAGACACTGTAGTGGTTTTCCTGACACAATTCTGAGGCTTTGGCGCAAGCCTCGCGACACGAGTCCTGAAGCTGGACTACAACTGCCTCTAAGCTGGTTACTGCGATTTACAGACACTTAGTCGTCAGAACATGAATATTTAGGTACTTAGCAGCAGACGGACCTGTCTCTTCGAGGGTGGCAATATAGTTGGCACGGCGTGCACGGAAAGCAGCCTGAGCGTCGGCGTTCTTCTTCTTTCTGAGAGCGATTTCGGACATCTTGTCTAATTTGTCAAGGGCAGGGGCATTGGCTGGCTGCTTGACTGGGGAGGGCGGCTAGGACTGCAGTGTCTTTGGCATAGGACAGGAGAGGAGTGAACATGGAAGAGAGAGAGAGAAGTGTGGCTTAGCAGACTAAAAAGAGGGCAAAAATAGGAAATGGGAAAGAAATACACATAAAGGGAATAAATATTTCAGGAGACAATAACCAGATAGGAAGAGTCAAGTTTAGTAAGCCATACATTGAACAGTAAAGAACAGGAGTAAAGTTTTGCTTTGCTTGGACTGCCAGAAACTTGTAAAATGTACTATGCAAGTGCTAGCTAATATTCAAAGATCCTTAAAGGAGTATGATCTGTTTTAGTATAGTGAGCTAGAGATATGGGAAACAAGATTTGAGACATTAGTTCAGGTTATTCAGGTCCGGAGTCCAGTCCGGGTCCGGACGAGTCCATCGGTCCGGGAAATTTCTCAAAATGATGGACCCAGGACCGGACCTCTCCTGGACCCATGAGGACCGGACTGCAGAGGACCGGTCCATCAGTCCAGTCCTGCGTCCGGACCGAGTCCGAGCGGTCCGGGACCGGACATCAGCAACTATAGTATATACTACAAGCTAAGACGACTACAACTTTGCTCGGGTGCGGTGTAGTGGAAAGTTCAAACGACGGGATTATAAATAAGCACTCTGGTACACCAATTCCGACGAACATACACGAGAAGGGAGGATAAATATGTGCTGCTGCTCCTACATAGAACGATGTATTCCTACAGCGACAAAGCAGAAGGGAAGCATAAAGGCAAACTGCTACCACCGTGTCAAACAACGGTGTCTTACTGATACACAAATTCTGACAAAGACAGGAGCACATAAAGACAGAGAGAATGTTCTCGGGGGCCCAA
>NW_006760395.1:2827685-2832833 GCF_000271605.1 Fomitiporia mediterranea MF3/22 | reverse complement strand
CCTCATCAGATGCTTGAAAAGCTCTTCACCTGGAACTGGTTGATAAGATTCTTGGAATAATACTGGAACTAGTCACCTACACTGAGTGGAAGATGTGCACCATCTCCTTTGACCAAGCTACAGCTTGGATACATTAAGTCTGTACAGAATGCTTGCACATGTGTCTGGCTCCAACAGTTCTGAGCCCTTGGATCAATCCACCTGTTATTTGTAATCAATCTGTTCTAATAGACATTAGAGAAGCCTGAAAGTAAAGAGTATGCTTTACCTGCAGAAAGTCAGGGCACCAAATTAAGGACTGCCTGTAGAAGCAACAGCACATCTGTCAGGTTATTAGAGTAATGATGAGTGACAAGTAGGATTTGTGGTGAGAAGCCTTCTCTACAAATCTAGAAGTCACCTTAGAACTCTCAGACCCTGACTATGTACCCTAGGATTTTGTAGAGGCCTAACAGTGAATACAGTACTGAAGGACTATGACTTGGATTTTTTAATGGCCACTTTTGATTCAATGGACACTGTAGGATTAGAAGTAAATAAAGTAAGAAAAGTAGAAAAAGCAGAAAAAGTAGAAAAAATAAATCAACAAAATTATTTATTAGATAGAAAAAAGTTGAAAACAAAAGTAGATAGTTCTCCTATTTCTTCTGATTCTTTTGATTCTTCTCTTTGCACTTTATCTGAGTCTAAATCTGCACAATCTGACCTGCCACTTCTGTGTTCTAAGATCTTGGAACGTTCAGAACATTACCCAGCCCTGTTCACTACTCAGTAGTTTGTCTATAGTATCAAGTAGGGATAGTCTCAGCTGAGTTCACAGCTAAGGACATGGGTCTGTCCTTGTTGAAAGAGAGAGGTTAATGAGGAAATGTTAGTACATATACTTACCCTCTCAGACAACAAGGCTGTGTAAGCTGTATGTTCCCTTTAGAACAAGCAGCAGTTCATCTGAGGATGTTTCAGACACTAGCTCCAGGTCCCTGTCCTCTTAGCTCCCTTCTCAGGATCCCCCCAGATCTGAACAACAGCTCTAGTAGATAGTGGATACACTAGTTTGTGTATTAATGAGGCCTTTGTGCAGGAACACTACCTCCCTACTTAATGTGTTCCACTTCTGATCCTAGTATACAATGTGGACAGAACCCTGAACCAGAATGGTTGGATCACTGAGTTTGTCCAACTATGGATGACCATTCAGGATTATGAGGAAAGTATTGAGTTCAGAGTCACCAACCTTGGAAAGACAGACATCTTCATTAGATTTGAATGGCTCAAGGCTCACAACCCTACCATTGACTGGTTAGAGCAGACACTTGTGTTCAATCAGTGTCCCAAGTCTTACAGCTACCTTACACTACTGTTCTGAGTAGATGCAGACACTTCTAATGTTACTGACAGTTCTGATAAAGGTGACTAGTTGTTCTTCTTTGACTAGGATAGATATGTGGATACATATTCTAGTCAAGGTGGAATAGAGTCAATCTGAAGGATGTCTGAGACAGAACCAGTCTGGAACACCCTCAGAACAACTCCACTCTGGAACACACACAGACCCAGCCTGCCAGATTTTGTCTGAGAGTTCCCTGAAGTCTTTAGTGAAGAGGAATTCAACCAGCTTCCTGAACACTGTCCCTAGAACCATACAATTGAATTGACTAAGGGTTTCTAACCTAAGGATTGTAAGGTCTACCTGCTCAACAGAGACAAGCAGGAGGTGCTTAACAAGTTCCTTTGGGAAAATCTTCAGAATGGCTGGATCTGACCCTCAAAGTCCCCTATGGCCTCCCCTTTCTTCTTTGTCAAAAAGAAAGATAGGAAGCTCTGCCCAGTCCAGGATTATTGTTGTCTCAATGAGGGTACTGTCAAAAACAAGTACCTGCTCCCCCTGATTCAGGAGCTCATTAATAAGATGCATACATCCAGGGTTTTCACAAAGTTAGACATTTGATAGGGATACAATAATATTTGGATCCAAGACAGAGATGAGTAGAAGGCTGCATTCTGAACCAATTGTGGATTGTACAAACCAACAGTAATGTTCTTTAGACTAACCAACTTGCCTGCAACATTTCAGTCATTCATGAATCACATCCTTACAGATCTGATTGACTTGGGGCATGTTAGTGTGTATCTGGACAACATTCTGATCTTCACCTAGACAGTCAAGCACTATTACTGACTGATCTGAGTGGTTCTACAACAGCTCTGAGATAATAAACTGTTCCTCTAAGAAGCAAAGTACTCTTTTACACAGGAGTCAGTGGATTATCTGGGCTTTGTGATTGGTGGAGGAGAGGTCTGTATGGATCCAGCAAAGGTGACTGTAGTTTGGAACTGGCTGCAACCTTGGAACCTGAAACAGGTCCAAGCATTCCTTGGGTTTGCAAACTACTACTGATGCTTCATTTGAGGCTTCAGTACTATTGCTCAGCCCCTTCATGATCTCACTAGCAAGGATGTTCCTTAGTAATGGGATGATTAGTAGCAGTCTGTGTTTGAGTCCCTCAAGCAGGCCATCACTAGCAAGCCTGTATTAGTAGTTCTGACAGTTGTAGACAAGTTCTGAGTCAAAGCCAACTCTTCTGACTTTGTAAATAGAGCAGTACTGTCCCAGTTCATTGACAGAAAGTGGTGTCTAATAGCATTCTGATTAGAATCCCTCTCTGTAACAGAACAGAACTACCCTATCTATGACAAGGAACTCCTCACAATTGTCTGTTCCCTAGAGGAGTAGTGTTAATATCTCCTTAGTGCTGCACAGAAGTTTGAGATTTGGAGTGATCACCTTAATCTCTAGTACTTCCAGGTGCCTCAGAAGCTCAACCACCACCAAGCCTGCTAGATGTTAGAACTGTAGGACTTTGACTTTGTGCTGACCTACAAACCTGGAACACAAATGACAAAAGCTGATTTACTCTTGAGACAAGCAGGTCATGAAAGGGGGGAGAATGATAACAAAAATCTTGTTCTCCTAGACAATTCCTGTTTTGTGTCTGAGACAATCCAAGAGATCCAACTCAAATCCAAGGATGTCAACTTTGTCACCTATATACAGTGAGCTCTGAGACACACACAGGACTGAGTCATAGTGAAGCAACTAGAGAAACAGGCTAGGGATTGGGAGGAGGATGAGGATGGACAGGTTTACTAGGAAGGCTGACTGTATGTTCTAAAGGATCAGAAACTGTAGGAGGACATTGTCTGAGCTCATCACAACAATCTGACCACAGGACATCCAGGCCAACACAAAACACAGGAACTTATTACTCAGAACTACTAGTAGCCCAGAATGTAGAGGGAAATCCTGAAGTACATGACTGGTTGTAATACATGCTAACAGACTAAGGCCCACCAGACAAGGGTTTGGGCTCTCCTACATCTGTATCAGATCCTGGATCACCCTTAGGAAGAAGTCTCAGTGGACCTGATCAGTAAGCTACCTGAGTCTTAGGGTTACAACACTATCTGTATGATTGTTGACTGATTCTCCAAGCAAGTCCACACAGTTCTGACCCAAACAGAACTCACTTCTAAAGGTATAGCATACATTTATCAGGATCATGTCTTCTGGTTGCACAGACTCCCTTGGAAGCTCATTCATGATTGTAGACCATAATTCAAGTTGAAATTCATACAGGACTTGTATGTGCTTCTCAGAATTCAAGGGAACCCTTCCACTACCTATCACCTACAGACTGACAGTCAAACTGAGTGAGTCAATCAGGAGATCAAGCTCTACCTCCAGATGTTCATCAATCATCAGCAATTGGATTAGTCTGAATGGTTAGCTCTAGCAGAATTTGTACACAATAACTGGCAACACTCTACAACAGGACAGTCCCTGTTCTTCCTCAATCATGGGAGACATCTGTACTAGGGGACAGTTCTGAACTGGAACAGTAGTTCTGAATCTGTAACAGACTTTACAGAACAGATACACAGAACCAGGGAGGATGCACAAGCTCTTTTGGAAAAGGTAGTACAGGTTATAAAGTAGAACTATGATTGGAAGAGGTCTGCAGCCAAGGATTACCAGCCTGGTGACAAAGTTATGCTGGAAGCTACTAACCTGACTACAGATTGCTTAATGAAGAAGTTGGACAACAAGTGCTTTGGACCCTTTGTTATTAAAAAGAAGGTTAGTGCCTCTGCCTACAAACTCCAACTTCCAGCAACATGGAAGCACATACACTCAGTGTTTAACAAGGTTCTACTGTCTCAATACTACAATCCAGGTTTTCCTTCACAACAAAGACCCCTACTGCCTCAACCAGAACTCATTGGTTCTAAACTGGAATATGAAGTAGAATATGTAGCAGATGCCAAGCTGGTGTGTGGAAAGCTCAAGTTCCTTATTCACTAGAAGGGATACCCAGTTGAAGAACACACTTGGGAACCTGCTGAGAATCTCACCCATACTGCTAAGGCAATCCAAGACTTCTATCAACTTCATCTGGGTGCTCTGTGTCAACTCTGCCTCACAGATTTCCAAACCCTACTGTTCTGACCTATGCCTGAGCCACTGACTAAGCCTAATGCTCACCAATCAGGACAATTGGTTTTAGAGGGGGGGTGATGTTATGGTTCTCTACTCTTGTACCTTCAGTTTCAAGGGTTCTACACCCTTCTGTACCAGAACTCAGGACTTCTGTCCCTTAGAGGTGCTGTCTATGAACTATATGTGTGCTGACTCTTGCTACTACCCTTCCTTACTTCATCATTCCATTCCTTTGACCACCCCTTCATTCTTTGTATCATTCTATGGTCTCTTACCCTTTATCCATCCCTTCATTCTTTGTACCTTTATCTTTGACATTCCTTTCTTTCATTCTTTGTGGCTCATCATTCTTAGTGGCTCATGCTCCCTGAGTGCTCTTGTGTAGTTTAGTATATATAGGTGTACAAGATCAGACTGGTCCTGTAGTCTTGATCTTGTCTACTCCAGGTAGTCCTGTACTCTTAGACTCACTCTATATACTCTACTCTTGTCTCACTCTCTCTCTCTGCCTGTTCTGCAAGTTCTGACTATGTTCTAGTGCTTGTGTTCTGTATTTCTGTTGTGTAGGATAGTTGTAGGCCTGGGTCCCCTTGCTGAGCCTTCGGGTTCCCTCTATGCTGTTGCTGACACTCTTCACTAAAAGGGTGTAA
>NW_006760395.1:2801398-2827565 GCF_000271605.1 Fomitiporia mediterranea MF3/22 | reverse complement strand
ATTCTGGTGCTTGTATCCCATATTTCTGTTGTGTAGGATAGTTGTAGCCTGGGTCCCCTTGCTGAGCCTTCGGGTCCCCTCTATGCTGTTGCTGACACTCTTCACTAAAAGGGTGTAATGTCAAGCTTGGCTTGACACCTGGTCCACACTATATATACTGATAAATGTTTGTGTCCTAACACATAACTCATAGAGTTCCATTGTCAGAAGATCTTTAATGTGTTGTCATTCATATGAGTACAGTATGTGGACTTGACATAAATAGGATTGTTTATCTGACTAGTATGCCTTAACATTCAGTCTACCACATCTTGAGCACATAGAGGCTAGAAGGTGAAGTTAAAACAACACTACTTTCTAAACCTGGACATCTAAGAGTGTTGGACTTTACTGACACACAGGTATGTCTGCTAACAAGGAAGTCTACTAATGTTACTGACAATCACAAGTTTCTTCTAAAAACTGTAACACACTATAATAATATGTACCTTAATGAGCTTAGAGTAGTACTTAAGGATTAATATAGAGTGAAAGTGTCTGAAGCTACAATCTGGAGAACCCTGAATCAAGCTGGCTTTCAAATGAAGGAGGTGATTTGTATTCTTCCTTTGACTTACTGTATGTGATTATAATCATCATTGTATAGCTTACTAAACATGCCCTAGAATAGAATGAATTGCTTTAAGTAGAGTATTGTCTTTGTATTAGGGCCAATTATTTGCCAGAGCAGTTAATCTTTGTTGATGAAAGTGCCTATGATCAGAGAACATATTTGTGTAGGAGGGGATGAGCATTAGAGGGGTCTTGTACATACTAGAAACAGGTTTTTATGAGGGGAAAACAGTACACACTTTACTATCACATTATTACTATTTGTCATTTTGATGCCTTCAGTCAGGTACTCTATCCTCCCAGCCATTTCTTTGAGTAGGATTATAGAATGTATAATAGTTGAGGGATCATTCAATACAGAGCTCTTTACAGTATTCATTAAGGATCTCCTAGTCAAAATACAGCCATTTCTAGCACCTAGGTCTGTAATCATTATAGATAATTGTGTAATCCATAAAGCTCCTGGAATTTGTGAACTCATTAAGGCAAGGTAAGTATTATATTAGATAGCATTCTTAATAGTAAGTTTACCTACTATTGTGTAGAGGAATAAAACTTAAATACTTGCTACCTTATTCTCCTAATTTTAATCCAATAGAACTTGCTTTCTCTCTACTCAAACACAATCTACATTGTTGCCTACAACCAGATAGAGATGAATTTGCAGTTTATGAATACTTATATCTTCAAACTTTTAGTATTAGTACTGTAAATTGCTAAGCTTTCTATTATTAGTCAGTGTTAACATTTATTTTGGATAAATGCATCATATGTCTCAAATTACACAAATGTCTTACAAATATACACTATTGCTGAGACATGTCTTCTGAGACATACATCCAAGACATACAATATTAGATAGTATATAATACATTAATCTAAGGACAATGAAGCTCATTACAAACCACACAGTTGACTTGTATTGACACCTACACACTATGAGCAGAGTCTACTGAACCCCTACTAGTGTGACTAACTCTTAGTATCCTTGTGAGCAGTGTGCAAACCTACAGAAGAATATTTCCTATTGTTTAGGAAACATTGCAACCTCAACACACTAACAGGTTATAAGCCTTGCACTCCCTGCTCATATCTACATCATTACTACACTTTTATTTTACCCTCTACAAACACAATGCTTTGAAATCATTGTCTCCACAATTATGATTTCCCCCTCAGTAGTTATATGCATGACTATATGTACTATGATTGTCATCTCAAATGCTTCAGTGTACTATACACTATAGTACAAATGATTTGATACACTCAATTGTGTTATACTCAATAAGTAACATCAAACTACTTCATTTAACACTGAATCCACTTGATTCTACACATACAATCTATTCTACTTGTCTACAAACCTTTTGGCACTCCCATCTGAGCATACTAAATACAAATCGTCTTGTCCTGAAGACTACAATTGCTTTATATAACAAGATATGCTATGATACTTGTAACTAGAACATACTATCTACAAGGACCTAGACACACCTGTCTGAGCATCCCAAACATGCATTGATTTATTAAAATAACTTCAGACAGATTAGTTGCTTTAAATACAATGAATACCTAGCAATACTATATCCAAACACTGAACTACTTCATCTTACACTTTGGAGATACATTATAATAATAACATCTCACATAATGGACAAACATTTGATATTATATTAATAATACAAATGATTAATACTATAAACAAAAGAATAATGCTAGCAAAGTATAATAACAATATAAAGAAATACTATTGCAAACATACAATCAATCTAATAATGATTAGACAAACAAATAATATGAAAACAAGAGTATAAATGCTACTAAAGTATAATAACTCAAATATAAAAACGATTTATACTATCACAAACGTACAGTCACAATAAATAACATATATTTACTATATACAAATATATCACATAGATATACAAACGTATACAATGAAATAATAAAATATATTGCATAGATATACAAATATACAAACATACAAAGTAATAATAATACATTCAAACACATAAAACTATTATTTATTAAATAATGCAAAGTTATATGCAAATGCAATCAAACGAACAATAGTTACAAATACATTGTAACAATATAATGTATCAATAAGATATACATGATAACAAAGTATTAAGTCAATACAATTAATACAAACAGTTTAAACAATATAAACATATTTCAGACACATCAAAAAACTATCATTAACATACAAAATGTTATAAACAATTAAACGTTACTTAAAAACTTGACAAAATACAATAATACAGATGCAAAACAAAATAACTAATGCCTTGAAAACATTAGAGCCTAACATTAGATAGTCCAAAGGGCCAAGCAACAGAAAGAACACTACTACCAAGTACACAAAAGACAAACAAACGTTGGAACAAAATCCAAAAGAAACAAACATAAGTTCAGAACTTGATCAGATGCTTCACTAATGATTAAACACAATGTGTGACAGATTTAATCAATCACTACAAACAGTAGAAAGATATTTATTCACAAAGAATATATCTATGATCAATAAATAACGAATATCATTAACTATTCAAAGTTCAAACAATATCATAACAGTGTATTCTTTATTAACAGCCTTGCTTGAAGCTTGTGCCCATCACAAAAGAATAAAGATTAATAAATGAAACAGAAACAAAACACAATAGCTCAAATACTTTTGTCATCAAACGGAAGACAAATGATACTGAGTGAAATGAAATAATGCACTACTCAATGTATGCAAATATAACAAACAAAATACACAAACTTAACATTGCTAAACAATACAATAGATTATATTTATCCAAATAACAAACTATTTGGACGTACACATAATAATCAAACAAAATACACAAGCATACATACAATCTATTTGAGTATAAACTTGAATAACATTCAGTATAATGCTAAAAAGAATTAATAACTAAATTGGACAAAGATAACAAATAACATTAAAATTATTCAACAAAACACATTCACACATTCACATACAATGCTTAAACAAATAATAGAATGATGAAAATGTACAAACAAATCAATTATACACAAAAGCCAATTACTCAAAGTAAACCTTCTCAAATTGAAGGGGAGTAATAACAGCATATATTCACAAAACATAAAACATAACAATTGAACAATTGAAACATAGCAAACAATTAAATGATGTGGAAATATTGACTATGTCACTATTTAATGTTGCACATCCTACAAAACACAATTATAAAGTTATTACAATGAATTCAAAGCAAATCTGTTGAATCTGATGAGTGAATCCAATGAATCCAACAATAATATACTTATGCAAGAGACATTTTCTCTAAAATCTTTGATAGTCACACTATACATGGCACTATTGAATGTATTATGAATGAATATACTACAGATTATATACCTAAACACAGAGAAGTATGCTACATACAACAATGTTGAGCAGAAAAGCATCTCTAGTACATAACAAACTATATGGAATTATTGAACAGAACTATGTCTTCCACAACAGAACGTATGTTACATTGAAAATAACAATCATGCATCATGCAAAACTTCCAACACTTATTCTCTAACATGCAGAACATAATAGCAAACGAATAACTAAGTAAACAAAATAATATTCAGACGTATAACTGGGAAATAATCCAGGCAAGCCAAGAAATGGCACATATTCCCAAAGCAATCTACACTAGATGTACAAAGCACTCACTAAAATTAAAAGAAGCAACAGACGTAATGGCAATCAAAATGTTAATCCTTTTGAATAAAACAAGATAATGTCAATCATAATGAACAAAAAATGAGTGATACACTCAAAATAAACAAAATAAATTCATATTTCATAACAAACACACACATATATTCAGCAAATAAAGCAAATATAATAATTAAAACAATATCAAACAGAATTTGATACAAAATAAACAATAAACAAATGAATATTACAATATACAATGAAAAATAGAACTGTAAAACACACTATTTCATCTATCTACAAAATAAAAACAACAAACGCATATTATAATTGTACAAAGCAATATATTAATCAAATAAACATTATGTAATAATAATAAAAACATTATCACAACAATAAAACAATACAAACATACGAATAACATTATAGTTTGTAAAGTTAAAGGACACATTAAATGATAACAAATGCAATGTACACATATAACAATATCAAATATATTTATTGTAAAACAGCAAAACAATACAAACATACCATATGTTTAAAACATAAATAATGTGCCTAAACAGACTTACAAACAGTCAGATGATAAAATAAAACAAATTACAATGAATAAAACCTTAATCAACCTTAATATGAAGCAATCTGACATATCATAAATGATATTACAAATTACAAACAATACAATGCTTCAATATAAAGGTATAGAACTATTATTAAATGCTTAAAAGGCATGAATACAAAACGAACACAAACAAAGATGATACATGATGAATAGAGGACATCATAATAACATTGACAGCACATTTTACAGGCATGATTCAACAGTTTCATTGTGAAAGTAAAAGTGGAAAAACTACTAGTAACACAATTCAAATGTACAAAAATACAAATTAACAAGAACAAATTAATAACACACACATTGTTATTAAATATAGTATTAACTATACAAACGAAACAATACAAACGAATTACAATGATAATTACACTTTGAGTGTAAGAATACAAAACAAACTACACATATAATAATATGAATATGAATGGAACAAATAACAGAACAACTACAGAACAATACAGTATAATAAAATAAACATACTATGACACAAAACAAACAATATGACATGAAAAACAAACAAAACAAAGTTATATCATATCATATTATATTGCAGACAAGAAAAACTACTATCATACAAATGATAAAACATTATAGTGACGACTATAATAGTAATAATAATAAAACTACAAACGAACGAACGCTAAAGAGATCCTGCAGCTCTCTTAGCAATCATAATTGAATTAACAATTGATTTATTACATTGAATGTAATAATAATACATTGGACAAATGTAACACTTACAGTGGACTTAATATACAAAGCAAACAAAACATTTACATTGTGAATGTAAATGATATTAGTAAAAACAACAGACGAACGTTTATCAAACATTATATTAGTCTGATCAACTAGTATAAGTTTGAAGGGGAGTGTTAACATTTATTTTGGATAAATGTGTCATATGTCTCAAATCACACAAACGTCTTGCAAATATACACTATTGCTGAGACATGTCTTCTGAGACATACATCCAAGACATACAATATTAGATAGTATATAATACATTAATCTAAGGACAATGAAGCTCATCACAAACCACACAGTCAACTTGTATTAACACCTACACACTATGAGCAGAGTCCACTGAACCCCTACTAGTGTGACTAACTCTTAGTATCCTTGTGAGCAGTGTGCAAACCTACAGAAGAATATTTCCTATTGTTTAGGAAACATCACAACCTCAACACACTAACAGTCAGGTTATTTGTAAAATTTGTAGACTTTGTACACTAGATAGAAGCAGTTGAAGCAATTTATTTCTTTAGACAACAGAGTAAGAGGCTGTTGAAGCCTTGAATAATGTAATTACAGGATAATTAACAAGTATAAAAGATGTAGTGTAAGTAATATAAGGAAAAAATCAAGAAATGGTAAAAACTTTAGAGGACACATGTTACAGATATAAAAAAGAGTGGTCCAGAGAAAATGGCAAAAGTTACTTACAAAAGATGATTAGTTCTGGATAGGGATATTAATCACAAAGTAAGACACTAGTAGGTTTGTTAGATAGACAATTTTCCTTTGTCCTTAACTGTTAGTAACAGTGTAGAGAGGACCTAAAGGCTTAGTAAGGGGACCTAGGCTACAACTATCCTACACAACAGAAATATAGAATGTAAACACTAGAGTGTAGTTAGAACTTTGTAGAACAGACAGAGAGAGAGAGAGTAAGACAAGAGTAGAGTATATAGAGTGAGCCTAAGAGTATAGAACTATCTAGAGTAGACAAGATTAAGACTATAGGACTAGTCTAATCTTGTACACTTATATATACTAAACTATACAAGAGTACTTAGGGAATATAAGCTACTAAGAATGATGAGCTACAAAGAATAAAATAAAGGAAGGTCAAAGATAAAGGTACAAAGAATGAAGGGATGAACAAAGGGTAAGAGACTATAGAATGAATAGAGAATGAAAGAGTAGTCAAAGGAATAGAATAATAAAGTAAGGAGAGGTAATAGTAAGAGTTAGTCTGTACATAGTTTATAGACAGTACTCCTAAGAGATAGAAGTCCTAAGTTCTAGTACAGAAGAGTGTAGAACCCTCAGAACTGAAGGTGTGAGAGTAGAGAACTATAACATTACTCTCTCTCTAAAACCAATCATTCTGATTAGTAAATATTAAGCTTAGTTAGTAGTTTAAGTATAAGTTAGAATAGTAAGGTTTGGAAATCTGTAAGGTGGAGTTAATACAGAGTACCTAGATGAAGTTAATAGAAGTCTTAGATTGTCTTAGTAGTATGAGTAAGATTCTTAGCAGGTTCCTAAGTGTGTTCTTCAACTAGGTATCCTTTCTAGTAAATAAGGAACTTGAGCTTTCTATACACTAGCTTAGTATCTACTATATACTCTACTTTGTATTCTGGTTCAGAACTGATAAGTTCTGGTAAAGGTATTAAGGGTCTTTGTTGTGAAGGAAAACTTAGATTGTAGTACTAAGACAACAGAACCTTGTTAAATACTGGGTGTATACACTTCTATATTACTAGAAGTTAGAGTTTGTAAACAGAGGTACTAACCTTCTTTTTAATAGTAAAGGGTTTAAAGTGCTTGTTGTCTAACTTCTTTATTAAGTGATCTATAGTCAGATTAGTAGCTTCTAGTATAACTTTGTTACTAGGCTAGTAATCCTTAGTTACAGATCTCTTCCAATTATAGTTCTACTTTATAACCTATACTACTTTCTCTAAAAGAGCTTGTACATCCTCTCTAGTCTTGTGTATCTGTTCTACAAAGTCTGTTACAGATTCAGAACTACTATTCTAGTTTGGAACTGTTCCCTAGTACAGATGTCTTCTATAGTTAAGAAAGAATAGAGACTGTCCTATTATAGAGTGTTACTAGTTATTATGTATGAATTCTGTTAGAGCTAACTATTCAGACTAGTCTAACTACTAATGATTAATAAACATTTAGAGATAGAGCTTAATCTCCTGATTGACTCACTCAGTTTAACTATTAGTCTGTAAGTAATATTGAAACAATCAGCATCATGCTAAGAACTGTACATCACATACAGACAATCACAGCAATCAATTCCAAACACCCACGTGACTCATAGAAGCCTACTCTGAGAACACTCAACTATTCTGCATCACAAGCATTTGTAAACAGAACTACAAGAGTGCACAGTCTTGGAATTGGCTTACACACATTGTTTTCTCTACAGGATGTATGGATCATGTACTTATCACAGGCTCAGAACACAAGTTGCATCACAGTGAGTGGCTCAGCAAACCATTACATCATCATTGCCCAGATCAAAGTACTACAATCTTCCAATCAGATAGGACATTAGGGCAATCAAAGTGTTGATCTCAGGAGACTGTCAGAAATCTTGGAACTCTCTACACCTTGTCTGTACCAATCAGATGATAACAGTATGAGAACCTTCTATTTCTTTCAATGTAAATCTTGCTTTTCCCTTTTGCATAACATTTCCTGTGGCTAGAATGCAGACTACTTAAATTTTCCTCATACATTTTCACCCTATTTTCTTCCAACCTCTGGCAAAAGGTTCTCTTATTTGTTCTTGTATATTTTGTTATTTTTCTTTTGTTCAGTCATGACATTTCCCTGTTAGTACTATGCTTTTCCAGAACTTGGAAAACTATAAATACAGCTACTCATGTACTAGATACAGGGGGAATTCAGATAGTTCACCCATTAATTTAGCTCTTGTCTCTTGTCTCAAAGTCCTCTAGTGTAAGGCATAGTTTTAGTCTTCATTGTTTTCTGTATTAGATCATTTGTTGTGTGCTTTACAAAGTACACTTTCTGTTATTCACATTACTCTTCCAAGGTTGCAACTGTACTGGAAGAACTTGCACCTGTTTGGAACCACTCTAGTCTCCTAAGACTTGTAGTTTAGCTCCCCCTCAAACTTAATGAATCACCTGTGATCTTCTCTTAGACACTTCACAGGAGTTTCATCTAGAGCCTACTGTAAGGAGGGTTTCTATAGTTAAACAACACAAGTTCCAACAGTTCTCAGCATTCTGAACAGGTTTCTCAGACACCAGCCTGTGGGCTTAGGTCAACTCAGTCACAGTCAACACTAGTACCTGTATTGAGCAGAACACACAGATCTGCTAGAATCCAATTGTGCTGCAAAACGTCTAATAGTCTGAACACTAGAAGTACAGAATCTGATATTGTAGAAACCTTAGGAATGCTATTGGAACAGTAGAGCACTTGAGTCAGTAACAAAGAGGAGGAAGAAGAAGACCTTGTAGCAACATCACTCAATCCCCAAGTAATTGATTTCTGAATTTGTGACAAACTGCTACATTTCACATCCCTGGAATTGTGTACAGGATTGCTAGCTACCCTGTGACTTTCCCAAATCACATCAACATCACAACTGACTGTAACTGGCACACTGTGTTACAGAAGAGCACAGTTGTCTCTACAGGAAACAGAGGCAGTCCAGCAGCCAGTATCTTCACTCACACTAGTGACCAGCATATTGTTAGTAACACAGCTCCAATTACAGTAACAGCAACTTGCAAGTGATGTGTGACTACTTCAGCAACTACAAGTAAACACACAAATTCTATCATAACCAAGACTGGCAGTACAGCCAATGGCCACATTGAACGTTCTAAAGCTGCCTTGTTGTAGAGCACATAATACACTGTCCTTTGACAGAACCAAGCCCTAAGAGTTGTAGAGGTATTTTGCAGACATGGAAAGTCTTACAAACGAATACAACATAGCTGGAGCAGATATCATTCTGCTCACAATGAAGTATGTGTCTGTAGAAGTGGAGGATTTGTAGGATAATGTGGATAAAACATCTTGGGATACATTTAAGACAGGAGTAATTGTGTATTATCTGAGTCTCAAGACAGGAGCACAATATGCTAGAAGTGACTTAGATGCTGTAGTACAGAAATGGGCAGAGAGAGGAATTACAAATAGGGACAATTTGGGAATGTACTACTGAGAGTTTACACTCATAGCAACCTATTTGATGACTAACAATAAGCTGTCACTGGAGGAATCTTGCTGTGTTTTTCTGTGTGTGTTCTGTGGAGCAATTACAGAAAAGCTGATACAGAAGTTAGAAATCAAGTATCTGGACCATAAGGACAGACTTGTGTACAATATCACACAAGTTGTAGCTACAGTAGGGTTGATCCTCAGGGGATCTACACTCACAGTAGTTAGTGGATTGGATACACTTGTGAGTCAGCCTGTGATTCTGGTCAAACAGGAAGAAGTTAATTTGACAAGTATTGTGGAAGCACTTCAGAGTCTACAATCACAAGTAGAGTCAATAAAGCAAGGCCTAAGATCAGGAGGAGGAGGATACAGTGGAGGTTCAGGCAGAGGATCAGGAAACAGAAGTTGTGTGTTTTGTAGAGAATCTGGACATTTTATACACAGTTGCTCAAAAGTGTCAGAATACATTACAAACAGGAAGTGTGTGTAGAGCCCAGACAATAAAATTATCATGGCTAACAGAAACACTATTTCTGGGATAGGGTGGACCTTGAAGGAAAAGGTTGATAGCCACTTTCTGTTGTTGTAAATGCACTCTGTTAGTTTTGTAGAGGCTACACTAGTCATAGTACACAGTCTAGGAGCTCCTGTACCAGTTACAATGGTAGAGGTTGATGAAGAAGAAGAGGAGGAGGTGGAGAACCTTGTAGAGCTTGAAAGGCTTGAAGTAATGCTTGGAGAAGCCTGTAAGAAGGTTGTAGAACAATTGAAAGTGAAGGATGTGAAGGGGAAGGGAAAGTAAGGGTGTGATTATGAAGTAGCAAAACCTACAGATATCAGAACAGTACTAGTGAGTATACAGTAAGATGCAACTGGGACAAAGGAGTACCTGTACTGCTACATTGTACCAATTGAGGACCCAGAAATAGCTGGAAGAGTTTTAGATTGTAGCTTGGACCAGGAAGTGTGTATTACACAGTAGGAGTTACTTACATTATCTCTAGAGCTTTGGAAGAAGACTTGCAAATTAGTAACATTGAGGTACTGAACAGATGGAAACACTGTGTTCTACAGTAGAGAACTGCCTGTTGCAGGATCAAACAATAGTGGGCTGTAGTAGTATTACAACACATTGGCAGAAGTTAACCATTTGCTTCCACTCCATATGCTTAAGGTAATAGTAGACAGAAAAATTGAGGTAGATTGTGTGCTAGACCAGGGATCAAGTGTAAACATAGTTTGAGCTGATGTATAGGAAGCATTAAAGATTCTGTTGGATTGTAAGATGGCTGTTATACTTGAAACAGTAGATGCTGGTCAGGGATTGACTGTAGGACAGATTCCAAGGTTGCAACTCTTTATAGGAATGCTTCATGTAGATATTACAGTACAAGTTGTGTAGAAAGCTCTGTTCAGGATCTTACTAGGTAGACTGTTCTTTGTGACTACAGAATGTGAAACCAAAGATTTCACAAATAGGGAGCAGTACATAATGCTTCAGGACCTGAATGATCTGTCAAGGAGGTAGTCTCTGTTGACTAGAGTGAGGGCACTGTGATACAAGCTAGAGACAGATTTTTGAGAAGTGTCAAGGAACTGGAAACACTGTAATTCTGGGGAGATACACATATGACAAGCAGATTAGGAACAAACAAGCAGAAGAGTAATAGTAAGGTGATGATTCTATACAGAGGAAGAGACAAAGGAAATAGAGTAAATGCAAGAAAGGATTGTAGTCAGGAATCATGAGTCACAGAATCATGGATGATAGAGGCAGTAGAGTCATAGAAGTCAGTAATTCTCAATACACTGGATGACAAACTCAACATAGTTTTGTAGGCTTACAAGAAAGTTGCAAATAAGGTGTACTCTGTACCTGGAGTGCTTCCAGAGGAGTTCTGCATAGTCAGACAACAGCACCCTAATCCTCTAGCCAGAATGCCTATATTACTGACAATACTACAGCCCTTTGTACCTACTGGCCAACTTACAGAAGAATGGATGCAAGTAATTAGAGAATTGTAATCAGGATTCCTATGGCCAGAAGAATGGAAACTTGCAGAAAACCTATTAATGCTACAGTCAGAAGTGTTTGCATGGACAGAAGAGGAGCAAGGAACATTGGACCCTACATACTTTGATCCTATTCAAATTCCAACTGTAGAGTATGTACCATAGGTAGAGAAAAGTATTCTGATTGTATGCAGAATTGAGAAGAGGGTGATTGAGTTGTTAAAGGAGAAGTTGTGTAACAGAGTGATAGAACTGTTGAATTCCTCCTATTAATCACAATGGTTTTGCATCACAAAGAAAGACAGAGTATCCTTGTGATTTATTATTGATTTGCAGAGGTTAAACACAGTTATGATAAAGGACACAGCTGTTCTGCCAAACATGGAACTAATTGTAGAAAGCTGTAGAGGTTGTACATACTATACACAACTCAATTTGTATATCATGTTTGATCAGAGGAGTTTGGATGAGTGGTCTAGAGACCTGACAATGTTCCAGATACCTCTAGGAACGTTTTGCTTGACAGTATTACTAATGGGTTACACCAACTCAGTACAGATTCTGTATAATGACTTAGTGTTTATTCTTTGTGACAAGATTCTGGATGTTACAAACCTATACACAGACAATGTTCTAGTAATTAGACCCTGCTTAAGATATGAGAAAGCAGACAGAACAGAGGAAATGCTTCCTAAGAACGAGGGAATACAGAAGTTTGTATACAAGCATCTGATAGATGTAAACTGGATTTTGCAGAGAGTGAAAGCTGTAGGAGGGACGTTTTCTAGGAAGAAGATAATACTTTGTGACAAATCCACAATATTTGTTAGGCATAAGCTAATGTATTTGGGGAGAGAGACTGAAGAATCATGAATACAGAAGGTTAGGGATTAGCTGCCTTGCAAGAGTGTTACAGAAGTACAGGGATTTCTCAGAACAGTAGGAGTGCTTTGTGTTTTTATTCAAAATTATACAAAGTTAGTACAACCACTCAATTGACTCACACAAAAGAACTTGATATTCAATTAGAATGATGAAGCACAGAAATCTATAGACACACTCAAGGAAGCAGTTTTACATTGCCCTACACTAACACCAATCAACTATGAGTCAGAGTATCCAGTAGTCTTGGCAGTAGATTTGTCTATCATCAGAGTAGGATAGTATATTAGTCAGGAGCACCTGGATTGCAAACAGAGAATAAATTGATTTGGATTGATTAACTGGAATGTGACACAAGTACAATATTTGTAAGCAAAAATAGAGCTGTTCAGACTTTATCATGCACTTCACACATTACACATATATCTCATAAGTGTTAAGAAATTAATTGTGGAAATGGACACTTTATACATAAAGGGAATGATCAATAAGCCTGACCTACAGTCTAATACTACAATCAATTGCTGGATAGCTGGTATTTTGCTATTCAATTTCAAGTTCTGCTACATTCCTGCATCAGACTTCAAGTGTACAGATGGATTATTGTAACACTGAGCAGTACCTAAAGACCCCCCAGACAACAACACCTATGAAGACTGGATTAATGAGTCATACAGATTTTATGTAGTAGAAATAGAATCTATGTGATGCAGACATCTGCTAGAAACTTGTAGGTCTATGGAACACAAAGCTTTGTTAGTTGAGTGTGTAGAAACACAGTCCCAGGTTTCAGATACAATGTGCTAGGAGACACACAACAACATTATTAACAAATCATTTTAAGTAAACAAGGATGTGCTACAGGCAACACATTCTGGCAGACTGTAACATAGATTATTCCTAGAAGTCATTATTCTAAAAGGGAACTGGAATTGGATACATTAAGATAGACTGGAACAACTCAATCCAGAATGTGGAAGAGTAGAAGATGAAGCAGACAAAGGGCTACAGGAGCAGGAACCTGGAGGAGAGTCTTGTAGAGTTGTGGGAACTAAGCAGGTAGAGGGAGTGGATGACAAAGCAGAAGGTGACAATCTAGAGCTGATAAGGGTTGTGTACAGTATCTGCAGTAACAAGACTGAGGGTTTGGACACAACAGTAGAACAATTTCTGTAATCACCAACTACTGAAAGGCAAGAAGCAAGACTGAAAGCTGTGAAAGAGTATCTTGGCTTGCTCTGCAAACCAAGCAGAATTGTAGATGCTGATTTTCCAATGTTTATACAATACACAGCATAGTTCTTTGTACAGAACAACAAGATTTAGTGTCAAGGTCCTGAAGGAAAGCATTGGATTGTGCCAGATAAGGACAGAAGATGAGAGTTGGTTAGGATAGCACACAAAGACTTAGGACACAAGGGAATCTTTGCAGTACAAGCCTGTTTACTGGATTGGTTCTGGTGGCCATCTCTTACAGAAGACATTAAGTACTTTATTAGGACTTGTCATGTATGTCAGACTTGGCAGATGTAACAAGTACTGATTCCACCAAGTATTCTGGAGATTGTACTGCTTTTCCAAAAGATCCACATAGATACAAAGGTTATACTGAAAGTAGGAAGATTCTAATATATTGTACACACACACTGTTTGTTATCAGGGTATCTGGAGTTTTGTATGCTTCATACAGAGAACAGAAGGACAATAGGACAGTTCATCTTTGAAGAACTTCTGTACTGATACAGGGCATGTCCTGAGCTTGTAACAGACAACAGAATGCCTTACATTGTAGCACTAGACTATTTGCAAGAATAGTACCACATTAATCATATTCAGATTTCTGTGTATAACTCCTGTGTGAACAGAATTATTGAGCAGAAACACTTGGACATACAGGAAGCAATTGTGAAGACAGTAGGAGACAATATTGGACATTAGTATAAGTACATGCATTCTGTGTTCTGGGCAGAGCAGATTATGATTCAGAAAGTAACTGGATATTCTCCTTATTACCTTGTTCATAGAGTAGAGCCAATATTACTGTTTGACCTGAACAAGGCAATGTATTTGGTTCCACCCAAAGGATTGCTACTAACAACAGAGGAACTGATAGTGATACAAGTGCAACAATTATAGAAGAGACTGGACAACCTTACACAAATGATAGAATGTGTACAGAAAGCCTGCAAAAGATACACAAAGCATTTTGCAGAAGTCAATTGTAATCAGATCAAGGACTATGACTTTGCTCTAAGTACACTAGTACTAATCTGCAATTTGAAAGTGAGTAACAACTTAGGACAAAAGATGAAACTGTAATACCTTGAACTGTTTGTAGTGGTGCAAAGAACAAAAGGAAACACTTATGTTGTAGCAGAACTGGATGGAGCAGTGGCCAAGTTACATATTGTAGCATTTTGCTTAATTCTGTATTTTCTGTGTTCACATTTAACAGTTCCTATCTTGTGTCTCATCAAGGCTGTAGAACTAATGCTGGAAGATGTAGAACTGTACAGGACTAGTTGTAAGGATACAGATGATCTAGACAACTGTGCTTCAGATGCTATGCTTGAAGTAGAACCAAGTGCAGAAGTTACAGACTCCTGATTTGAGAATGTGCAATTTTTCAATATACCCTCCCAGTCTTGTACTAGAAACTAAAATATAGGGATTAATTCCCTACCAGTAACACCTAACAGTTGTGTAAATCTGTAAATACTGTGTTCAACCACAGTTCTCTATACTTTGTTATGTTTTATATTCACATACTTCTGATCTTCTGTTACATTCTTTCTCATTTACAATAAATTGCAAAAAGCTATACAACATTCCATAAGTATATAACCCTTTATACAAATTATGATTCTTTTCCACCTATTCCTATTGTATTCCACTAGTTCCATACTTAAATCATAAAAATATTCATCCATCCATTCTATTCCTCTTAACTCTCTATTTTATCTACTTTCCTATCCATTCTATCCATTTCTGTTCCATTCTGTTTATTCCTTACATTTCTGGTTTTTTTCATAAAACATAACTGGACTTTTATTTCACTACTTTCTACCCTGTTCTATTTCCTACTCTAACTCTTCCACCCTACTATCTACAGAGGCTTCTGCTACTATAGCTAAGAAGTTGATACCCTGCCTTAGAGCTATGATCTTTGTATCAAACTTGTTCTTCATTGTCATCAGCTACAACTCCAGGTCATTCAGCTCCTTAGTCATCTGTGAGTAGAGGTTGCAGACTGTTCCAGCTTCACTATATGTGATTAGAGGGATGACAGAATACAGGTTCTGAGTTGTACTGTACAATTCTACAGTTTGCCCCCTAGTCTTACACTAGATTCCCTTCAGGCTACATTCAGAGTAGCAGAATATACACACTGTACACTAGTTTTCTACACAAATGATCACTATTAATATAGTCAAAAATAAGATTGAAACAGACTTACTTGGATTACTATAGTATAACTAATTTATCACAGTCTAGCAAGTGAATCCCTAAGGACCCTTGTGCCTCTCTACACACTTCATACACTTGGGTGTGTAGAAGACCATTCCCTCTACCTAATCCAGAGGGATATCCTTGTCCTCCTTACTTGAAGACTCTACTACAACCTTCTGGTTTTTTGTATGTGTTTCCTTGCTAGAGACCAGAATCTCCACCTCTATAATAGTGTGCTTCTTGCTCAGAAGTACTAGTACTGGCTCTAGACAACAAAATAGAGTCAGTATACTCAGAAAATCAACTACCCCTCATCCACATTACCTTTTTCCTTACTTTTGTCCTCTTTCTTCTTTTCTGGCTTTGTAACTACTTGAGGAACTAGGAGAAACATTGTATTTGCTTGGTATGATTTGTTAGCCATACTTGTACTTACTAACTATGACTTGTTTCTCCTTCCTATCCCTTCTTACATTGACCTTCTCTTTCTCTGTGACTAGCTTTTTCTTTTCTGGTTTTGCAACTTCTTTAGGAACTAGGCAAAGACAACATTAGTAGTGTACAATTTGTTAGTCATACATTTAATTTGTACCTAGCTTGTTCCCCTTTTCTACTACCACCTTTGACCTTTCTGTGTTTGTAATAGTATCAGAACCTGTGTAAACAGTTAGTTTATTGTACACAATTTGTTAGCTATACTTGTACACATACTTTTAGACCCCTCCTTTTCCTTTCTATCTTTCTACTTTGTTACTGACTGTACTAAGGCTGTAGCCTTCTCCTTCTCCTTCTCCTTCTCCTTCTCCTTCTCCCTCTCCCTCTCTTTCTCCTTCTCCTTTCCTCTCTCCTTCTTCTTCTTTGCCTTGGCCTGAGCCTCTTCCTTAACCTTAGTCTACATTACTTTCTTAGCCTCTACCTTTGCTTTAGCCTTAGTGACAGCTTTGTCCTCCTTTACTTTTGTAAGCTCCTCTACTGTTGCCTTACAATCTACAAGATGTTCTGTGTCAGTAGACAGATCAGAAATCAGGAAATAGGAGACTTACTGTCAGATTGACCCTCTACTAGCACAGACAAAACCTCCTTACTCTCTGAATCATCATTATTGTGAGCATCATTGTCTGAGCTCTCTTTGTCTTCAGACTCAGGATCTGTGGTTGATCTGTTAGTTTCCTCCTTTACAACCTTGTCCTCTAGTTTGTTTTCTGTGTTAGAACCTGTAGAGCACATCAGTATATGAGCCAGAGACAATGTGCTTTACAGAGGTACTCACTAAGTGTATGTTTGACTAGCTCATCATTTACATCCATTCCCTCACTGGCTACTATGTTGTTACATGTACAATTTCTGAGGAAAATCACAAAATCAGTATAAAAAGAGTGGAAAAGAGTGTAACACTTACTGTCAGATTTGCTAGGGAGTAGCAATGACATAGTGAGAGTGATGGAAGGAAGTAGGAAGAATAAGTAACAATGTTCACACACACACAGAACTTACATTCAGCCTGCTGATCATTAAATCAACCATGTGACTGTGGACAGTCACAAGCAGACACACTAGGAGATGAAACAATTAGTATCACACTAAGAACCATACATCACATGCAGACAATCACAGCAATCAATTCCAAACACCCACATGACTCATAGAAGCCTACTCTGAGAACACTCAACTATTCTACATTACAAGCATTTGTAAACAGAACCACAAGAGTGTACAGTCTTGGAATTGGCTTACACACATTGTTTTCTCTACAGGATGTACAGATCATGTACTTATTACAGGCTCAGAACACAAGTTGTGTCACAGTGAGTGGCTCAGCAAACCATTACATCATCATTGCCTGGATCAAAGTACTGTAATCTTCCAATCAGATAGGACATTAGGGTAATCAAAGTGTTGATCTCAGGAGACTACTGGAAATCTTGGAACTCTCTACACCTTGTCTGTACTGATCAGATGATAATGGTATGAGAACCTTCTATTTCTTTCAATGTAAATCTTGCTTTTCCCTTTTGCATAACATTTCCTGTGGCTAGAATACAGACTACTTAAATTTTCCTCATGCATTTTCACCCTATTTTCTTCCAACCTCTGGCAAAAGGTTCTCTTATTTGTTCTTGTATATTTTGTTATTTTTCTTTTGTTCAGTCATAACATTTCCCTGTTAGTACTATGCTTTTCTAGAACTTGGAAAACTATAAATACAGCTACTCATGTACTAGATATGGGGGGAATTCAGATAGTTCACCCATTAATTTAGCTCTTGTCTCTTGTCTCAAAGTCCTCTAGTGTGAGGCATAGTTTTAGTCTTTGTTGTTTTCTGTATCAGATTGTTCATTGTACACTTTGTAAAGTACACTTTCTGTTATTCACATTACTCTTCCAAGGTTGCAACTGTGCCAGAAGAACTTGCACCCATTCAGAACCACTCTAGTCTCCTAAGACTCATGGTTTAGCTCCCCCTCAAACTTAACAAATCACCTGTGATCTTCTCTTAAACACTTCACAGGAGTTTCAATATATAGTAGAAGGGTTCTCTTGAATTCTAAGAAGTGTATACAAGTCTTACATGAATTTTGACTCAAATTACAGTCTACAATTGTGAATGAGCTTCTGAGGGAGTCTGTACAACCAGAAAACATAATCCTAATAAATACACACTATACTTTTAGAAGTGAGTTCTGTTCAGGTTGAAACTGTGTAGACTTGCTTAGAGAATTAGTTGACAATTACACAGATAGTGTTGTAACTCTAAAACTTGGGTAGCTTACTAATCAGGTCTATTAAGACTTCTTCCTAAGAGTAATCTAGGATCTAATACAGATGTAAGAGAGTCTGAACTCTTGTCTAGTAGGTCTTAGTCTGTTAGTATGTATTATAACTAGTTATGTACTTTAGGATTTCTCTCTACATTCCTAACTACTAGTAGTTCTAAGTAATAAGTTCTTGTGTTTTGTGTTAGCTTAAATGTTCTACAGTCAGATTGTTGTAATAAGCTTAGACAATGTTCTCCTACAGCTTCTAATCCTTTAGAACATACAGTCAGCCTTCCTAGTAAACCTGTCTATTCTTATCCTCCTTCTAGTTCCTAACCTACTTCTCTAACTACTTTACTACAACCTAGTCTTGTATGTATCTTAGAGCTTACTATATATAAGTAACAAAGTCAACATTCTCAGATTCAAGTTGGATCTCTTAGATTGTCTTAAACACAAAACAGGAATTGTTTAGAAGAACAAGATTTTTGTTATTATTCTCCCCTCTTTTATAACCTACTTGTCTTAAGAGTAAATTAGTTTTCATTATTTGTGTTCTAGGTTTGTGAGTTAGTACAAAGTTGTAGTCCTACAGTTCTAACATCTAGTAGGCCTAGTAGTAGTTAAGCTTTTAAGGTGTCTAGAAGTACTAGAGATTAAGGTGATTACTCTAAATCTTAAACTTTTGTACAGTACTAAGGAGATATTAATACTACTCCTCTAGAGAACAGACAATTGTAAAGAGTTTCTTATTATAGATAGAGTAGTTCTGTTCTGTTACAGAGAGGGATTCTAATCAGAACACTATCAGATACTACTTTCTGTTAATAAACTAAGACAGTACTACTCTATTTGTAAAGTTAGAAGAGTTAGCTTTAACTTAGAACTTGTCTACAACTGTTAGAACTACTAATATAAGCTTACTAGTAATAGTCTACTTAAGAGACTTGAATATAGACTGTTACTAATTACTCTATTACTAAGGAACATCTTTGCTAGTAAGATTATAAAGAGGCTAGACAATAGTACTAAAGCTTTAAATGAAGCATTAGTAGTAGTTTACAAACTGTTAGATATACTCACTTTACTAGCCCTAATCCTTAGGAATAGTAACAGAATAGAGTATAGAGGGTAAGACTTGTAGACTTGTAGAGTAAGAGGGTAGAGGAGTCCTACTTTAGTCAAGCTGTAAGTATAGCCTAGTAGGTTAGTAGTAGAGTACTTTCAAGTACTAGGTAACTTAAGTTAATAAAACTATCTTTTAAGGGCCAAACTAGCCTCCTTATATACCTTTTACTAGAGTAATGTTACTCTAGTAACTTTAGTAACTCCCTTTACTATTGTTCTCATAAAGTAGAGCTGGCTAATCCTTTAAACTGTATACTATACTAGTTTGTGTCTTTTATTAATTTGCTAACACTAGTTTGTATCTTCTTGTATTCTAGATTAATCTTCTAATGACTCCTTTACTGTATTGTTATGTCTTCTATCCTTCCTCTCATACTTCTAATGACACCTTATAAGTCTTTCTAACTAGTTATACTGTGTAAACTGTATAATACTTTTCCTATAAAGTAGAGCTCTCTATTGTTCCTATAACTCTGTCTGACTTGACCTGTACTTCCTATACACTAGTTTGTAATACACTTTCTTATAAGGTAGAGTATTATAACTTCTAATGACTTCTTATAACTCTTGTAATATAAAAGGCTGTACTTCTGTACTACCTCTAGAACTTACAACTAAAGTTCTAGACTGTCTTGTGTACACTCTAGAACTGACAACTAATGTTCTAGATCTTTCCCTAAGTCTTCTTTAATAGACTTAGTTTAGGAGACAATTATCCTTATTAACTTCTAACCTTATCTTTTATACTTCTGTATTTAATCATAAAACTTACAACTAAAGTTCTAAATTGTCTCATGTATTCCTTATATTGTCCTTATATAGTCCTTATGTTTATAACTTTATTACTTTCCTATCTGTATAGACAAAGTGTATAAAGAAGACTACTTTCCTATAGTCTCTCCTCAGAGCTCTCAGTTCCCTTTCCTTTACTAGTACTAGTCCTTCTCAAGTATAGAGCTTTAGAGTATTGGCTCTAGCTCTTTACTAGCTTTAATGGTCCTTTGTCTTTGTACAAAGCATTCCTAGCTAGCTATATAGTTTCTCCTTAAGTAAGTATAATATTTTCCTTTTATCTCTTCAGGTTTTCTCCTAGTCTTTTCCTTTATACTTCTTACTCTGAACACTATACTCTTTTCAGATCCTCTCTCTATACAAGCATTCTAAATGACTTGTCTTTAGTTAAGGTTATTAAGTAATACTGTGTTAGAGTATGTATTTAACCTTAGAGAGATAAATGTTAGTAACAGTATAGAGGGGACCTAAAGGCTTAGTAAGAAGACCCAGGCTACAACTATCCTACACAATAGAAATACAGAATGTGAGTACTAGAACATAGTTAGAACTTGTAGAACAGACAGAGAGAGAGAGTGAGACAAGAGTAGAGTATATAGAGTGAGCCTAAGAGTACAGGACTACCTAGAGTAGACAAGATCAAGACTATAGGACCAGTCTAATCTTGTACACCTATATATACTAAACTATACAAGAGTACTCAGGAAGTATAAGCTACTAAGAATGATAAGCTATGAAGAATGAAAGAAAGGAAGGTTAAAGATAAAGGTACAAAGAATGAAGGGATAGACAAAGGGTAAGAGACTATAGAATGAACAAAGAATGAAGGGGTGGTCAAAGGAATAGAATAATAAAGTAAGGAGGGGTAGTAGTAAGAGTTAGTACACATATAGTTTATAAACAGTACTCTTAAGGGACAGAAGTCCTAAGTTCTAGTATGAAAGAGTGTAGAACCCTTAGAACTGAAAGTACAAGAGTAGAGAACTGTAATATTACTCCTCCTCTAAAACCAATTGTCCTAATTGGTAAACATTAGACTTAGTTAGTAGCTTGAGTATAGGTCAGAATAGTAGGGCTTGGAAATCTGTAAGGCTGAGTTTGTGTAGAGCACCAGGATGAAGCTGATAGAAGTCTCAGATTGTCTTAGGAGTATAGACAAGGTTCTTAGCAGGTTCCTAAGTGTGCTCCTCAACTGAGTACCCTTTCTAGTAAATAAGGAATTTGAGTTTTCTACACAGTAGCTTAGTATTTACTATGTACTCTACTTTGTATTCTGGTTCAGAACTAATAAGTTCTAGTAGAGGTAGTAAGGGTCTTTGTTGTGACAGAAAACTTGAATCATAATACTAAGACAATAGAACCTTATTAAACACTAAGTGTATGTACTTCTATATTACTAGAAGTTAGAGTTTGTAGACAGAGGTACTAACCTTCTTTTCAATAACAAAGGGTCTGAAGTGCTTGTTGTCCAACTTCTTCATTAGGCAATCCAAGGTCAGATTAGTAGCTTCTAACATAACTTTGTTACTAGGCTAGTAATCCTTAGCTACAAACCTCTTCCAATTATAGTTCTACTTTATAACCTATACTACCTTCTCTAAAAGAGCTTGTGTGTCCTCCCTGGTTCTGTGTATCTGTTCTGTAAAGTCTGTTACAGATTCAGAACTACTGTTCTAGTTTAGAACTGTCCCCTAGTACAAATGTCTCTTATGATTAAGAAAGAACAGGGACTGTCCTGTTATAGAGTGTTACTAGTTATTGTGTACAAATTCTGTCAGAGCTAACCATTCAGACTAATCTGATTACTAATGATTAATAAACATTCAGAGGTAGAGCTTAATCTCCTGATTAACTTACTCAGTTTGACTGTTAGTCTGTAAGTAATATGTAGTAGAAGGGTTCTCTTGAATTCTAAGAAGTGTATACAAGTTCTACATGAATTTTGACTCAAATTACAGTCTACAATTGTGAATGAGCTTCTGAGAGAGTCTGTATAACTAGAAAACATAATCCTGATAGATGTACACTATACCTTTAGAAGTGAGTTCTGTTTAGGTTGGAACTGTATAGACTTGTTTAGAGAATTAGTCAACAATTACACAGATAGTATTGTAACCTTAAGACTCAGGTAGCTTACTAATCAGGTCTACTAAGACTTCTTCCTAAGAGTAATCTAGGATCTAATACAGATGTAGAGGAGTCTGAACCCTTATCTGGTAGGCTTTAGTCTGTTAACACATATTGTAACTAGTTACATACTTTAGGATTTCCCTCTACATTCCTAGCTACTAGTAGTTCTAAGTAATGAGTTTCTATGTTTTGTGTTGGCCTAAATATCCTATAGTTAGATTGTTGTAATGAGCTCAAACAATGTCCTTTTACAGCTTCTGATTCTTCAGAACATACAGTTAGCCTTCCTAGTAAACCTATCCATCCTTATCCTCCTCCTAATCCCTAACCTACTTCTCTAACTACTTTACTATAACCTAGTCCTGTGTGTGTCTTAGAGCTTACTGTATATAAGTAACAAAGTCAACATTCTTAGATTTGAGTCAGATCTCTTAGATTGTCTCAGACACAAAATGGGAATTGTTTAGGAGAATGAGATTTTTGTTATTATTCTCCCCTCTTTCATAACCTACTTGTCTTAAGAGTAAATCAGCTTTCATTATTTGTATTCTGAGTTTGTGAGTTAGTACAAAGTTATAGTCCTACAGTTCTAACATCTAGTAAGCTTAGTAGTAGTTGAGCTTCTAAGGCACTCAGAAGTACTAGAGATTAAGGTAATCACTCTAAATCTTAAACTTCTGTACAGTACTAAGAAGATATTAACACTACTCCTCTAGGGAACAGACAATTGTAAGGAGTTCCTTATTATAGATAGGGTAGTTCTGTTCTGTTACAGAGAGGGATTCTGATTGGAACACTATTAGATACTACTTTCTGTTAATAAACTAGGACAGTACTACTCTATTTACAAAGTTGGAAGAGTTAGCTTTGACTCAGAACTTGTCTATAACTGTCAGAACTACTAATACAGGCTTACTAGTAATAGCCTACTTGAGGGACTCAAACACAGACTACTACTGATCACTCTATTACTAAGGAACATCTTTACTAGTAAGATTGTAAAAGGGTCAGACAATAGTACTAAAGTCTCAAATAAAGTATTAATAGTAGTTTACAAACTTAAGGAATACTTAGACCTGTTTCAGGTTCTGAGGTTGTAGCCAGTTCCAAACTGTAGTTACCTTTGCTAGATCTATACAGACCTCTCCTCCACCAATCATAAAGCCTAAATAATCTACTGACTCCTGTACAAAAGAGTACTTTACTTCTTAGAGGAATAGTTTATTATCTTAGAGCTACTATAGAACTGCTTGAATCAGTTAGTAATAGTACTCAACTATCTGAGTAAAGATCAGAATGTTGTCTAGATACACACTAACATACTCTAAGTTAATCAGATCTGTAAGAATGTGATTCATGAATGACTAGAATGTTATAGACAAGTTAGTTAGTCTGAAGAACATTATAGTCAGTTTATACAATCTACAATTGGTTCAGAATACAGCCTTCTACTCATCTCTGTCTCAGATCTGAATATTATTGTACTCTTACTGAATGTCCAACTTAGTGAAAACCCTGAATGTATACATCTTATTAATGAGCTCCTGAATCAGAGAGAGTAGGTACTTGTTTTTGACAGTACCCTTATTAAGACAATAATAATTCTGAACTGAGTAGAGCTTCCTATCTTTCTTTTTGACAAAGAAGAAAAGGAAGGTCATAAAGGACTTTAAGGGTTGGATCCAGCTGTTCTAAAGATTTTCCTAAAGAAACTCATTGAGTGTCTCCTACTTGTCTCTGTTAAGTAGGTAGACCTTATAATCCTTAAGTTAGAAACCCTTAGTTAATTCAATTGTATAGTCCTAAGGATAGTATTTAGGAAGCTAGTTAAATTCCTCTTTACTAAAGACTTTAGAGAACTCTCAGACAAAATCTGGCAGGCTGAGTCTACATACATTCTAGAGTAGAGTTGTTCTGAAGGGATTCTAGACTAGTTCTGTCTTAAACATTCTTTAGATTGACTCTGTTCTACCTTGACTAGAATATGTGTCCACATATTTACTCTAGTTAAAGAAGAACAACTAGTCACCTTTATTAGAACTATTAGTAACATTAGAAGTGTTTACATTCACTCAGAACAGTAGTACAAGATAGTTGTAAGACTCAGAACACTAATTAAACACAAGTGTCTACTCTAACTAGTTAATAGTAGGGTTGTAAGCCTTAAGCCATTTGAATCTAATAAAGATGTCTGTCTTTCCAAGGTTGGTGACTCTAAACTCAATACTTTCCTTATAATCCTGAATAGTCATCTGTAGTTGGACAAACTTAGTAATCTAACTATTCTGGTTTAGGGTTCTGTCTACATTATATACTAGGATTGGAAGTAGAATGTATTAAGTAGGAAGGTAGTATTCCTACACAAAGGCCTTATTAATACACAAACTAGTGTATCTACTATCTACTAGAACTATTGTTCAGATCTGGAGGGATCCTAAGAAGGGAGCTAAGAGGACAGGAACTTAGAGCTAGTACTTAGAACATTCTCTATTAAATTGCTACTTGTTCTAAAGAGAATGTACAGCTTGTATAGTCTTATTATCTAAGAGAGTAAGTATATGTACTAATATTTCCTTATTAACCTCTCTCTTTCAACAAGGACAGACCTATGTCCTCAACTGTGAACTTAGCTGAGACTATCCTTACTTAATATTATAGACAAACTACTAAGTAGTAAACAGGGCTAGGTAGTGTTCCAAATGTTCTAAGATCTTAGAATATAGAAGTAGTAGGTTAGATTGTGTAGATTTAGACTCAGATGAAGTGTAAAGAGAAGAATCAAAAGAATCAGAAGAAATAAGAGAACTATCTACTTTTGTTTTCAACTTTTTTCTTTTTAATAAATAATTTTGTTAATTTACTTTTTCTACTTTTTCTACTTTTTCTACTTTTTCTACTTTTCTTATTTTATTTACTTCTAATCCTACAGTGTCTATTGAATCAAAAGTAGTTGTTAAAAAATCTGAGTCATAGCTCTTCAGTACTACATTCACTGTTGAGCCTCTACAAAATCCTAGAGTACATATTTAGAGTCTAGGAGTTCTAAAGTAACTTTCAGATTTGTAGAAAAGGCTTCTTACTACAAATCCTACTTGTTACTTGTTATTACTCTAATGATCTGATAGATATACTGTTACTTCTACAGGCAGTCCTTAA
>NW_006760395.1:2780152-2792275 GCF_000271605.1 Fomitiporia mediterranea MF3/22 | reverse complement strand
GCAAAAAAGTAAATTGTCATATGGTGTTACAATACTTTTGACACACACTGTATTAACTAGTTCTGAGTAAAGAGCTTTTTCAAGCATTCTAATAAGAACATTATCAAACCTAAGTACAAATCCTGCCTTCTGAGCTAGGATATTAAACTCCTAAAAGAAGGTGTTAGCAGAATGTTTGCCCTGTTACAGAGACACAAGCTTGTTTTACACATTATACTTCTTATTCAGATTAATGAAGGAAGTACAGAGCTGCCTCATGAATTCTGAATACAACTCATTGTTCTAAAGTCAGATCAGGCTTCTAATCTAATGTCCTTTAATCCAGTTCTAGGCCTAGGTGGCTATATTACCTTCCTTTATGAAGGAGAGGACAAATAGGACACAATTAAGGTTTGAGAATAGATTAGTCAAAGTAGTAGTCATGTATAGTTCAACTTAGTACTAGAAGTCCTCAAAGTGCTACCTATTAAAGTCTAAAGGGTAGACTACATACACTTTCTTTCTAAAACAGGTTGTAACTTCTAGAACAATTAGAACAGGTTCTAAGGAGGTTAGGGGCACATAGTTAGTAAAAGCCTCTTAGATAAAGGTCTACACATATTGAGCTAGGTCTGCTTACAACTACTAATCCAGTAGGACAGTAGGGGTGGTAGTTAGTATAGAAGGGTTTATGTTTATACTACAAAGGAATTAGTACTAAACTAAAAGGGGTAATAAATAGAAGAAGGGTGGCAAAAGTTTAAAAGGGTTTAGAAAGTTTAAAATTTAAAAATGTAAAAGGGTTGAGACAAAGAAAAGAGATTAACACAACAGTAAGTACTAATGCCTAAAATGTAGAAGAGTTATAGGGTGATAATAGGTAGTCTTAATCTAATGTTAGTAACAGTGTAAAGGGGACCTGAAGGCTTAGTAAGGGGACCTAGGCTACAACTATCCTACACAACAGAAATATAGAATGTAAGTACTAGAACATAGTCAGAACTTGTAGAACAGACAGAGAGAGTAAGTGAGACAAGAGTAGAGTATATAGAGTGAGTCTAAAAGTATAAGACTATCTAGAGTAGACAAGATTAAGACTACAGGACCAGTCTGATCTTATACACCTATATATACTAAACTATATAAGAGTACTCAGGGAGTATAAGCTACTAAGAATGATAAGCCACAAAGAATGAAAGAAAGGAAGGTCAAAGATAAAGGTACAAAGAATGAAGGGATAGACAAAGAGTAAGAGACTATAGAATAAACAAAGAATAAAGGGGTGGTCAAAGGAATAGAATAATAAAGTAAGGAGGGGTAGTAGTAAGAGTCAGTATGTATATAGTCTATAGACAGTACCCTTAAGGGACAGAAGTCCTAAGTTCTGGTACAGAAGGGTATAAAACCCTTAGAACTGAAAGTATAAGAGTAGAGAACCATAACAATAAAGACCTTGTCCTTAGGTTTTGTTACCTTTTCCTAACTAACTTAGTACTTACTCCTTCCTGTCCCCTCTCTCTACTAATGGATTGATCACCTATTAGTAATAATTAGAGGTTAATAATACTGAGCTAGAGTTCTTACTAAGTAGGACAATAAAGGTAGCCTAGTTAATCTGGCCAATCTCTAGACTTGTAACTAATAGGGTTTTGTATATAAACTACTTGGTCCTAAGTCTTAAGTTAAGCTTTTCCAAACTTAGTTACTGTATTTTACAATTCCTAACACAAACCTAAAGAACACTTAGACCTGTTTCAGGTTCTAAGGTTGTAACTAGTTCTAAACTGTAGTTACCTTTACTAGATTTATGTAGACCTCTCCTCTACTAATTACAAAGCTTAAATAATCTACTGACTCCTGTGTAAAAGAACACTTTACTTCTTAGAGGAACAGTTTATTATCTTAGAGCTACTATAGAACTACTTAGATTAGTTAGTAATAATACTTAACTGTTTGGATAAAGATTAGAATATTGTCTAAATACACACTAATATGCTCTAAGTTAATCAGATCTGTAAGAATGTAATTCATGAATGACTAGAATGTTACAAGCAAGTTAGTTAGTCTAAAGAATATTATAGTCAGTTTGTACAGTTTATAATTAGTTTAGAATGTAGCCTTCTACTCATCTCTGTCTTGGATCTGAATGTTATTGTATCCTTATCAAATGTCCAACTTAGTAAAAACCCTGAATGTATGTGTCTTATTAATAAGCTTCTAAATTAGGGGGAGTAAGTACTTGTTTTTAATAGTACTCTTATTAAGGTAATAATAATTCTAAACTGAGTAGAGCTTCTTATCTTTCTTTTTAACAAAGAAGAAAGGAGAGTGTTAAGACAAGACTACACAAGAGTATGTCTCAGATGATATAAACTACATTACAAGTAATGACAAACAATGATAGAATACCTTCTATTATACATTCTACATCTGAGACATACCTACATAGTATATATAGACTAACTAATTAACAGACAATAAAGCAAGCTGTGAGAGAGCAAGCTGAGTCTACTATCCCCCCTCTTTGTGTGATCCCTCTAAGCCTCTCATATAACCTCTCTTTCCCTTTCTTAACAGAGAGGCTATAAGAGACTTTAAGGGTCAGATCTAACTGTTCTAAAGATTTTCCTAAAGGAACTTGTCAAGCACCTCCTACTTGTCTCTATTAAGTAAGTAGACCTTACAATCCTTAGGTTAGAAACCTTTAGTCAATTTAATTGTATAATTCTAGAGGCAATGTTTAGGAAGCTAGTCAAATTCCTCTTTACTAAAAACTTTAAAGAACTCTTAGACAAAATCTGGCAGGCTAGGTCTACATACATTCTAGAGTAGAGTCATTCTGAGAGGGTTCTAGACTGGTTCTGTTTTAGACATCCTTCAGATCAACTCTGTTCTACCTTAACTAAAATATGTGTCTACATATTTATTCTAGTTAAAGAAGAACATTTAGTCACCTTTATTAGAACTGTTAGTAACATTAGAAGTGTTTGTATCTACTCAGAATAGTAGTGTAAGATAGTTGTAAGACTCAGAATACTGATTAAATGTGAGTATCTACTCTAACTAGTTAATAGTAGAGTTGTAAGCCTTAAGCTATTTGAATTCTATAAAGACTTTTGTCTTTCTAAGGTTAGTAACTCTAAACTTAATACTTTCCTTATAATCCTAAATAGTTATCTGTAGTTAGACAAACTTAGTAATCTGACTATTCTAGTTTAGAGTTCTGTCTACATTATATACTAGGATTGGAAGTAGAATGTATTAAGTAGAGAGATAGTGTTTCTACACAAAGACCTTATTAATATACAAACTAGTATATTTACTATCTACTAGAGCTATTGTTTGGATCTGAGAGGACTCTAAGAAGAGAGTTAAGAGGATAGGGACTTAGAGCTAGTGTTTAGAATGTTCTCTAATAAATTACTACTTGTTCTGAAAGGAATGTACAGCTTGTACAGTCTTGTTGTCTAAGAGAGTAAGTATATGTATTAACATTTCCTTATTAACCTCTCTCTTTCAACAAGGACAGACTTATGTTCTCAACTAAGAACTTAGCTAAGACTATCCCTACTTAATACTATAGACAAACTACTGAGTAGTAAACAGGGCTGAGTAACATTCTGAACATTCTAAGCTCTTAGAATGTAAAAGTAGTAAGTCAGATTGTACAGATTTAGACTCAGATAAAGTGTGAAGAGAAGAATCAAAAGAATCAGAAGAAATAAGGGAACTATCTACTTTTGTTTTTGACTTTTTCCTTTTTAATAAATAATTTTGTTGATTTACTTTTTCTACTTTTTCTACTTTTCTTACTTTATTTACTTCTAATTTTATAGTGTTTATTAAATCAAAAGTGACTGTTAAAAAATCTGAGTCATAGCCCTTTAGTACTACATTTACTGTTAGGCCTCTACAAAATCCTAGAGTATGTAGTCAGAGTCTAAGAGTTCTAAGGTGACTTCTAGATTTGTAAAAAAGGCTTTTTACTACAAATCCTACTTGTCACTCATTATTACTCTAATAACTTAACAGATATACTATTACTTCTATAAACAGTTCTTAATTTAGTGCTCTAACTTTCTATAGACAAAGTATGCTCCTTACTTTTAAGCTTCTCTAATGTTTATTAGAATAGATTGATTGTGAATTATAAGTAGAATAATCTGAGAGCTTAGAACTGTTAGAGTCAGACACATGTGTAAGTGTTCTATACAGACTTAATACTTCTGAGCTACAGCTTGGTCAAAGGAAATAGTATGTATCTTCCAATCAGTGTAAGTAATCAGTTCTAGTATTATTCTAAGAATCTTATTAACTAATTCTAGATAGAGAGCTTTTTTAAGTATTCTAATAAGAACATTATTAAACCTGAGTATGAATCCTACCTTTTAGGCCAGGATATTGAACTCCTAAAAGAAGGTATTAGTAGAATGTTTACTCTGTTACAGAGACACAAACTTGTTCTACACATTATACTTTTTATTTAGATTAATAAAGGAAGTACAGAGCTACCTTATAAATTCTGAGTATAACTCATTATTCTGAAGTTGAATCAGGCTTCTAATCTAATAGCCTTTAATCCAGTTTTAGGCCCAGGTGGCTGTGTTGCCTTCCTTCATAAAGGAGAAGACAAATAGGATATGATTAAGATCTAAGAATAAATTAGTCAAAGTAGTAACTATATATAATTTGACTTAGTGTAAGTCTACCCTATAACTTATAATAGCTTCTGTACTGTTCTGTACTCCTCCTAGTGTAGAACCACATTTCCAAACCTAGAACCTCTTCTAAGTCTAGACCTTCTTAGTATAGACTCTAGAGTTACACACATTTCCTCTTTTGTCTTTACACTATATTTCCTTATTATCTGAGTCATATACTCTTCATTCTTAGAGTATACACCCTCCTTTTCTCTTTAGCATTGTTTTCCCCTTAAGGTATAAGCCACCTTTGTTTCATTTCTAGTATATATAGTTTTAATCTTTCACCTTTATTATACTAGTTCTTATTCCTGACTGTAACAAAGGTGAGCTCTTGTATATATATAGACTAGTTCTTATTCCTGACTATAATAAAGATACCTTTGTCCTGTCAGTATTCTGTATGTGTTAGTAAACTCAGAACTTAACAGAACTTGTTTGTAATAGTGTTTAGTACTTTCCTAGTACTGTTCTACTTTTTTTGTAACATTAACAAAGTAGTCTTTATTGTACTACATGTTAGTAAGGTTCCCTCAACCTTTCTGAACATCTCTTACTGTTAGTAAGGTTCCTCTAGCCTTTCTGAACACTCTCTACTGTTAGTAAGGCTCTCTAGCCTTCCTAAACACACTATTATAGTCTTAAAGCAAGTTTAGCTCTCTTCCTAACTATATATAACTAAGTCTTGTTTCCCCTAGTACTAGGTATCTTTAGAAGCTACTATAGTTACTCCTCTATTAACTAGAGAAGCTGTATTTACTTTCTCTACACTATTACCATTTATAGTAACCCTAAGTTCAGATTCAGTAAGTGGCTCAGACCTTTTAGAACTAGAAAGTAATACAAGTAAGCTACCTACTCTAAACTACTAGAAGGCTACAATGTTCTATACTATATCTACTAAAGCTTAGATGGTCTGAGAAAGTATAACAAAGTCTCTAATACTGACTCTAAACAATCTAATACTATATACTCTCTAGTTATGAATCTCTGTGTTTTACAAGTATGTGTCTACTAAATCTGTCCTTACAACTCATATGGTTGTAGTTGTAATAGAATGTCTATAGAATAGTAAACTGTGTTAGTAGTACAAGTATAACTAGCTTAGGCTTGAAGGGCTTATACTAGATACATTCTATCAGAAGCTTTAGTGTGAAATACTCTCTATAGACTAGGTAGTGTAAACTTAGAACAGGCTACTAGTAATATAGTAAGATAGTTGTAACTTCTAGAAATAGTAACTATAGGTTACTAGGATTAACTTCAGTCTTCTAGAAGATTAGTACCTTAATCCTAATAGACTTTACAAACTTCTTAAAGCTAACCTACACTCAGACCTCTAGTTTAAGCTTTGCCTTACACTTGTAAATCTGGTCCTAACACATTCTAAGCAGTTTGTAACATATACAGAAAGGATGTATGTAGTGACCTTAGTAAATAGTTAGATCCCTAATCCTACAGATCACCTCTTAACCCTAGAACCAGTCCTAGGAAAAGAAGTAACAGATTGTGTCAGACTCTGTAGATAGTTAGAACATGTGTATAAACTAGCAGAACAGTTAGAAGCAGACTGTACAAAAGTTTACAATAGTATAAAAGTAATACTTACTATAGAACAGGCCTAAAAGAAGGATCAGGAGAAGTAGTGTATAGGAAAGGTTATCCTTATAATAGCTAGTCTAAAGGCTGCCTTAGGAAGTACTATAAAGTGTATTAGTTTGTTCTATACAGAGTATTAGCTTCTAATAAAGAACTAGGAATGTTTCTAATACTATAAACTCTTTATAGATTATAGAGGGGACAGTTGCCTAATAGGTCCACCTAAACTAGAAGATATAGTCCCTATTACAGAAGAGTATATTAAGTCCTTATGTCTGAAGTAGAAGTTTACTACTCTTATACAAACAGAGTAGTCTGTAGTACTAGAACCTACAAGTAGAGACAAATCCAAGTACATTCTAATTTCTGACTCTCTCCTATTTCCAGACTACTGTATCCTTGTAGAAGGTAGTTCTACTCTGATTCAGATTCAACCTATAATTGACTCTAGTTGTTCTACAGTTCTGATTAATGAGAAACTAGTGTTCTAAATGAGTCTTAAGTGATTCCTACTTAAGAAACACATTATTATAACTCTAGTAATCAAATCAGTAAAAGAGTCAGGGAAATGAATTACAGAGTGGGTAAAGCTACAGGTGTAGTTAGCAGATTGGAAATAGATGTCAAAAGTTGTAAAAGCTTGTATAGTTAATAACTTGTGTAATAAAATGATTCTTAGTACACTCTTTCTTTAGAAGAATTGAATTATTATTAATATAGAAAGCTAGACAGTTATTCTAAAGAATTCTAACTATAATCTAATGAAAGCAGAAATTACAGAACTGGTTTACACTCTACAGCCAACTTACAGAATCCTAGAGTCTATACTAACTATAACTATAACTGTTTAAGAGTATATAGTAACCCTAGTAGAGTTAGAGAGATTTGAGACATTAGATAGGGAACTAAAGTAATAGTATTAGGACTACTTCCTAGACACAATACTACTAGTTGTAGAGCTCCTTAAAGGTGTCACTCATAAAATACAGTTTAAAGATCCTTCTAAGGTAGTAGCTACACAATCTTATACTTGTCTACAAAAATACTAGGAGGCTTAACACACACTTATTAATTAGTATACTTAGACAGGTTGTTTATATAGGTTAGAAAGCTTGTACACATCACCTATGTTCCTCATCCTAAAGGCAGATCCTGTAAACCTTCCACAAATGGTATACAATTATTAGGCCCTAAACAGTAACACAATCTACAATTGTACCCTACTTCCCTACATTAATAAGATTATGAATGATACTATCTGAGAACACATATATACTAAGATTGACATAACTAATGTGTTCTTCCAAACATGTATGAGTCTAGAACATATTCTGCTCACTATAATTAGTACTCTGTTTAGGTTGTACAAATAGACAGTCATACTAATAAGGTTATACAATATACTAGCTATACAATAATAGTAAGTTACAAAGACACTAGAGCATCTTATTAGGAAAATCTGTTATGTCTACTTGAATGACATTATTATTTAGTTGTAGTCTGAGACAGAACACATTAGAAATATTAGAAAGGTTATACAAGTACTCTGTAACAAAGGACTCATCTGTTCACAGAAGAAGACTAAGTTATTCTATACAGAGGTTAAGTTTCTTAAGTACCTGATTACTGAAAAGGGGACAGAAGCAGACCTGGACAAGGTCAAGAGCATCTTACAATAGTTACAGTCCTAGAGAGTAAAGGATGTCTACAAATTCCTCAGATTGTTATACTACATTATAGTATACCTCTTATACTTAGTAGAACACACTACAGTTCTTTCCCTATTCATAAGTAAGGATTGTAACAAGGTTTTCCTAGAGAATAGAAACTAGAACATAAGTAGGCCTTTAAAGCTATCAAGTCAATTGTTACTAGTAGAGAGTGTCTCACCTCTGTAAACTATGACTCAGGTGAGCAAATCTACATAACTATAAATGTGAGTGACTCTAAGACTAGAGTAGTTCTTAGTGTTAGATCCTTATAGAAAACCACAAGACTTATAGTATTTGAGTCTAAGTAATGTAATAGTACATAGTGTAACTACCTAGTACATGAGTAGGAACTCCTTACAATTGTCTGCACCCTTAAGAAATAGTGTGTTTACCTTCTTAGAGTACATTTTTATGTTTATACTAATTATTATACTCTTAAATACTTGAATACACAGTAGGATCTGTTTAGAAGACAAGCTTAGTAGATAGAGAAGCTCTCCTAGTATAACTACAAGTTACATTATATTAAGGGAGAGGAGAATGTAGTTGTAGATGTACTTTCCCACCACTCAGACTTTGACTCTAACCCAGAAAACAGAAGTCCTACTTAGGAAGCCTTAGAAGGGACAGTTATACAGATCTCTACAGATCCTAATCTTCTTACAACAATTAGGAACAGTTACAATACAGACAAATTCTACTATAAACTGTGTACCAACTTTAGAAGTATAGAGGGAGCTTAGGAGGATTAGAGGCTCCTATACTTAGACAACTAGTTAGTGATTCTAAGTACTAGAAATGTTTGTAAAACCTTGTACCACCTTACACATAATGAACTAGAACATTTTGACACAGACAAAACATACCTTACTCTATACAACTCATACTATTAGCCTAATATGTGCTAGGATCTTAAGTAGAATTACATTCTTAGATACAATACATGTTAACAGAATAAGAACCTGACTACAAAACCTGTTAGCCTACTATACTTGCTTCTAGTCCTAAATATGTGTTTTGAGAGTATTATAATTGACTTTGTTAGACTACTATTAGAAGACAGTAGATACAATAGAATAGTGACAATAATGGATAGGCTAGATAGAGCAGACATCAGAATTGAGCCTTGTAGAATAGATATAATAGTAGAGAAGTTTGTAGGACTGTTTTTTAATAAATAGTATTACAAAAACAGCTTACCTTAGGAAATTGTTTCTAATAAGGACTACTTGTTCCTGTCCAGATTTTGGTCTGTATTGTATGTATAAACAGGTATAAAGCTGAAGATGTTAACAGTATACTACTTAGAGACAAATAGTACTAGTAAGTATACTAACAAAACAGTAAGTTAGTTGTTATACTTTTATGTAGATTACTAACAGTAGAGGTAGTAGGCCTAACTCTTATAAGTATGATTCTGTCTTATAAACACAGTTAATACCTCTACAGGTTATTCCCTGTTCTAATTACAATATGAGTACTTGTTACAAACAGTCCTACTATTTATATAGTATCTAGAATGTAAGGATTTGATTTACTGGTTTGTATTTTATTACTACTACATTGCTGATTGCATCAGATCATTGTACAGTAGGACCTACAAGTGTATATATTCTCATTATAGTTAGTTACACTTTCTCCTCATGTATCTACATGTGTATACCCTTATAAAAGACAGTATCAACTGCTAGGTAAAGGGGATTCTTTTCCCCTGACCCCTCACTCGAGTACTAGGTTATCCCAGTCAGTAGTTGAGTGAACTAAGGGTGATTAGAATTCTCTTGTGAGGAACAGTGAGTTTCCTTACATATTTTTGACTGTACCCACCTAGCACCAAAACCCCTTGCTGGATGCTGAGGAACTGAAGGGTCTGATCAACCCTAGGTCTCCCTTGTTGTCTAGTACCCATCAGGAATTTTTAGTGAGTAAAGTTATGATTTTCAAGTAGAAACAGAGACTACTTACTAGATTGGCCCCCAGTAGGTTCACAATGCTTCAGAACACTGTGGAACACTTCTGGAATACATTATCACATATTGATATGGACCAGCACTAGATATGCTGGAGGTTCACATTGATCAGATGGGTTGAGGACCAGACATCTGTAATGGCAAAAAGGAACAAACAGGTGCACATTGAGTTTACAGACAATGGACAACAAGATTATCTATTGGTTATTGATTACAATGTGGCTGCCAAGCCTTGACTGACAATTCCCAGAGGGTACCCAAGTCTGGATATTGATACTAACATGCTAGGATGTAAGTCCTTGTCCCTTGTAGGCTGGAGGCAACCCAATGAACCTATACCAGGTGATAAGTCCTTGTCTACACAAGGCTGGAGGCACCCTGATAAACTAGTACATACTAATAATGTAGAACTAAGGCATGTAACTGTACCAGCACATATAGTTAGACAAACACACACTGTAGAGCAGACACTAGCAAGTATTCACACTACTAGGCTCAAAGAAATAGTAAACAAAGGTACAGAGAGTGGAAACACTCAGGCAATTGTTCTTAAGGATTCAGACAGTTGAGTTCAGGATGAACAGGCAATTGGATTCAAGGATTCATCCAATCAAGTACAGAAGGTTAAGTTTGAGGATTCAACTTACTGAGTACAGGCAATTAAGCTTGAGGATTTGCTTGATCAATTTCAGGCTACTGAGTTTGAGGATTCACTTGATAGAGGACAGACGATTTGGTTTGAGGATTCACCAAGTCAATATAGAGAGCTAACAGCAAGCATTGAGGAATTTGCAAGCTAGTACAAGAGTTACAGAGTACATATAGTCAGTATTAGTAAGAGTGTGGATGAGTATCCAGTGAGCACACTTACTTCAGAACAGAAACACATTGACAACAGCAATGTAGAGGGTAATGAGACACCTAAGACCCTTTTAGGCAGTGAAGAAAGCAGCCAGGACTCAAAGAACAAGAGTAACAGACAAGGCCAGAAGAGCCAGGCATCAAAACTACAGAGAATCAATAAGGAACAAGATTTCTAGAAGGCAAGTAAGACCTTCAGACACATTGCAAGAGTCAGAGCAATTGAGATAGACATAGGACATGTCAGCCCATTCCACAGTTCAATAGACATCAAAGATTTGAATAAGAGAATGTACAAGTTTGATAGAATGTATCAGGAAGAGGAGAAAGCAACTCCTTCATCAAACAAGAGTGGACTCAATAGTATAGCAACAGAAAAGCATGAAACACTTCAGGCAGGCTACAGAACGAAAGCCAGACATGCTACAGTACCTACAGACAATAGAGATCAGAACTATCAATCTAAGAGTGTAGAAGAAACACTCAAGAGTCCAGACAAACTATTACATTCATAGAAAGCAAAAGGAAAGTGTAAAGCAAAAGGAATATGCAAAGCACAAGGAACAGAACGAAAACTGGAACTGCCAGGCATTCAATACAATTGTGAAATCGATTCAGACTATCCAAGCAAAACAGACATCACATTTACAGAACAGTACTTTGAGGATAGCAAAAGTGAACACAAATTAGAACTACAAGGATCAGTACTTGATCTAGAGGGCAAAAATCAAGCATACACCCACAAAATCAAGTGTTTAACCTTATACATAGTAGATATCGACTACACATTGTACAGGAGCAATGTACAGGAGTACTACAACAGATACAACACCCTAGCCAGGTCCAGGAATAAGAGAGAAAGTGAAATACCTGGATATATACAGTCTCAGATGGAAATACTGAGTTTTTCAGGACATCAGAGTATCCCTTGCAAAAATAAAAGGAACAAACAATCCCATAGCAATACTTTGCAATCGAAAGCAGTCCTAGGCAAGTCAAACACTAGTGGTATTAGTGAGAACAATATCAATTCAGAGTGCAGCAAACTACACAGTTCAAAGCCACATATTGAGTGTAGCAAGCATAAGAATAGCTTGAGCAGTAGTTCAAGAACAAACAATGGACACAGGCATAGCAAAGTACTGAGTATTGTTCAGAAAGGCAGATTCACATCAGTAAGACCTTCAGAGAGCCTAGCAAAGAATAGCTATGTATACAGAGTGATACAGAGCTCCAGGATACAGAGAAAGGGAAATTTCAACCTAGGATCAGACCCAGACAGCAATAATTCGGATTCCTCTT
>NW_006760395.1:2755060-2779965 GCF_000271605.1 Fomitiporia mediterranea MF3/22 | reverse complement strand
AAAGCCAGACATGCTACAGTACCTACAGACAATAGAGATCAGAACTATCAATCTAAGAGTGTAGAAGAAACACTCAAGAGTCCAGACAAACTATTACATTCATAGAAAGCAAAAGGAAAGTGTAAAGCAAAAGGAATATGCAAAGCACAAGGAACAGAACGAAAACTGGAACTGCCAGGCATTCAATACAATTGTGAAATCGATTCAGACTATCCAAGCAAAACAGACATCACATTTACAGAACAGTACTTTGAGGATAGCAAAAGTGAACACAAATTAGAACTACAAGGATCAGTACTTGATCTAGAGGGCAAAAATCAAGCATACACCCACAAAATCAAGTGTTTAACCTTATACATAGTAGATATCGACTACACATTGTACAGGAGCAATGTACAGGAGTACTACAACAGATACAACACCCTAGCCAGGTCCAGGAATAAGAGAGAAAGCAAAATACCTGGATATATACAGTCTCAAATAGAAACATTGAGTTTTTCAGGACATCAGAGTATCCCTTGCAAAAATAAAAGGAACAAACAATCCTATAGCAATACTTCACAATTGAAAGCAGTCCCAGGCAAGGCATACACTAGTAGTATTAGTGAGAACAAAGTTGATTCAGAGTGCAGCAAACTATACAGTTCAAAGCTACATATTGAGTATAGCAAGTATAAGAATAGCTCAAGCAGTAGTTCAAGAACAAACAATGGACACAGGCATACAGTGTAGAAAGGATTCTACAAGACTATGGATACACATGGCACATGGAAAGGACTAGGAAACACGTATACAGTCATTGTTTCAAGGAATCTAAGACACTACAGGTGTAAGGCAACACATACATAGACACTTCAGAGACACTACTACCAATTCTTAGAGCCACAAATCAAAACAACACTCTTAAGAAATATAGGCTGTTCACAGACAACAGGAATGTGTACCAGGATATTAGGAAAGGACCTGAGAATGTTAGAAGATTGGAATACAACCAGCCAGATAGTATTATAGTTTACAAGGTGATGCAAATAGTAAACTGTACAAGCAGGACAATCTATCAAGCATTACTAGACTATAAACTATGACTACTCTTGGATACTAAGAAATATTTCAATCTAAACGATTCACACAGGTATTCTATTAAGTTAGAAGGCTACATTACACATCAGAAGACAGACATCAGCACATTAAGCAAGGCAAAGTGTATATACATCAAGAATACAATGATACCACTCTAGAATAAGTATCAGGCATGGAGATACATTGACAGCAATAGAAAGACACAGACATACACATACACAGTTGATTCCATTCAGTACAGGAAGGTATTTGAAAGCAAAGAACTGCTTCAGACAATTTCAGGATCAGGAGAATGTTCAGACATTCAGGTATATTGATTCTACAACATTAGAACAGACATTTCCATCTTCAGGATTGGAGAAACAGTCAGTAATGAGTACAATTGAAGGAATTCACATAGAACAATGTTCTATAAGGTACAATTAGATGTTATGCTACGAAACTATTCAGTTCATAACAAAGAATTGTTCAGAAACGTCAGAACCAGCTTAGACTACAAGGATATATTGTACAGAACACAGTTTCAGGAGAACATAAGGTATTACATTACAAAATACATCTTCAGACAGCCAGGATTCATTAGAATAGATTCAGAACACTCTATCAGACATATTATAGACATTACAGGCACTCAAATAGATGTGCTAGTATACATATACTCAGGATACATAGTAAGAATCAAGATATTCAAGCTACAGAATGACAATTACAATCTACAGGATGTAAAACCACTACAATCTATGTAACATAATGATAGTAAGACACTATTGAGATCAGGAAACAATACACATTGTATGGAACAAAGTACAGAAGTTCAGAGGGCAACTTCAAGCCAGAGAACAGGTTTAGAACCCAGACAATCCACACAATCTGCTCAATCCACTCAAACAGATTATCACACTGTTTCAAGGGAAAGCAAAGGTAATATGCATACAGCCAGCAAATATCAGAGTGATAGTGAATTAGTAATGATTGAACAGACTATTCAAGCATTCAGGCATGATACTTCAATGCTACAGAAGGAAACAGAGTATCAGGACACTCCAGGACATCTATTGAACAATGATACAGTTCAATCTACTCTAGGAATGAGTAGTTACAATCAGTTTGAAGTATGAAATTATGCAGAAGACCTCTCCAGACACTACAGATATGTTCTAGGACAGTACCAGACGTTTTATGCCGAAAATGAAGTCATATTTCAATGAGAGGGCAAGAGGCACATGCATTGCATTGTATACACACTCTTTGAGCATACAATCAGGTTTGAACATACATTTTTCTTACTTGGATTGCTACAAAACAATTTTGTAAAGGACTTTATAGTACCAGACAGTATCAGTACTACAGGAAACAGGACACACAACAGGTACACAAGGAAAGAATACATTAGCACAAGGACAAGTACACAGAAAGACAGGAAGTCAATGCTAGAGTGTATTGATCCACACATGGATTTGCCAAATGAACAGAGAATTGGCAGCATACACTCAGGACTTCAGGCAGTACTACTGTACATACAGACAGGACATTTCATTGAGACATACATGGAACAACACAGTATACAGACAGTTACAGCATTCAGGAAAGTAGAGAACACTACTTGGACACAGTGTGATAGAACATCACACCATGAGACATTAAAAGTATACTTGGACAATTCAGGAATCAAATCAATCAACTTACAAAGACACAAACAAGTCAAGACACAAGGGAACAGTATAAGAATACAGTAGGACATTTATTGTGCACAGAGATACCATACATATAGACACATATCTAGTGATATTATACTTATACATTATGATCCTATTGAATTCAAGGCAATATTTTCATTCAAGGACAGATATTACACTCTACATTACATTCTGCAATTAGTATTTAGACATTGGGCTCAACAGGATATCCAGTTTTGTATCACAGTTGGTTATTGCATGCAAAAGAGTACACATTTGGACATATTCTATCAATACAAGCACAAGGCATTACATTTGCAGGAACTAGTCTATTGGAAAAATCAAGGACATAGTAGAGGAATTTTGGAATACATCTCTACTATCTATTATTGTATGACTATTCTACAGGAGCAGAGAAATGTGTAAGGACAGTTAGAAGCTGTAACACTAATCCATTCTATTGAGGAAGAAGGCTATAGCTTTGTTGATCAGGGATTTACCTCTACACTTCCTAAAGATGTAGGAGAAGAGAATATTTGCAATTACTATGCTGCCAGAATTTCCACTTCTGTACATATTGATCTACACTGTGTGTCTCAGAATACTCAAGAGCCAAAACACCATATCTCCCCAGGAACTCCACCAATTCTCTTTGAAAAGTGTTGTATTGATAGTGACAATCAAGAGGCAAATTTCCTACTAATTGACTATACAGTAATATTGACTACATTTAATTCTATTGACGTTTTATCTAGTTTCACATGGTTTGGAACCATACTACTCACTGTCCAGAACACCACTACTGTCTCAATACACACTGGATCAACTTTGGATCAGTTCAGAGAGGCAGTAATACATCATGAGAATGTTTCCCATATGCATGGGCAAGGTATTTTATTATTTACTTGTTACTAACTATTACTTTTAAGTAAGTTCTCTGCCTTTTCTACTGATTTTTAGCATTTAGGACTAAATGCTAGAGGGCAAGTGTAAGGATTTGATTTACTGGTTTGTATTTTATTACTACTACATTGCTGATTGTATCAGATCATTACACAGTGGGACCTACAAGCACATATATTCTCATTGTAGTTAGTTACACTTTCTCCTCATGTATCTACACATGTATACCCCTATAAAAGACAGTATTGACTGCTAGGTAAAGGGGATTCTTTTCCCCTGACCCCTTGCTCGAGTACTAGGTTATCCCAGTCAGTAGTTGAGTGAACTAAGGGCAATTAGAATTCTCTTGTAAGGAACAGTGAGTTTCCTTACATAGAACTATTGTAAGCAGATTCTCTAGAGACACAAGCTGTAGAATTCCTTACTCACATACACTAGAATGTTACAGAGGTATAAGACACCCTCCTAGTAGTAAAGATACACTAGACACATTATGTCAACCTAGACTATGTAGTAGAAGACTGTTTTGTAGTAGGAGACTAAGTTATACTCTCTACTCACAACTACTACTAGGATTATCTTATACAAATACTAGAACATACTACAAAGTTTATACTACATTATAATAGACTGTACTTTATAATTACAGCCAACCTAAACAAGTCAGAATATACACTAGAGTTACCTGACTCTAATCAGGCCTTCTCTAAGTTCTATACAAGTTAGCTAAAGTACTATATTCTAAATAATAATACTTTATTTCTGTAACACACTCTCAACCAACCAGGTCTAATAGAAAGAGATAAGAAAGTATACAAAGTATTACAGATTGTGGACAGAAAGTGTAGAGAGTAAGGTTAATAGTATCTGATAGAATAGGAAGGATAGAGTAAGTAGGGACATAAATGGAAGGTAGAGTCTAAACTCTAAAGAATGGCTTCTAAAGTATTACAAGTATGGTTAGCCTTACACTTACACAGGGGTGCCATTTTTTTAGAAGAGGGAAGGGTATAAGTCTACTTTATAGCTTACAACAGCTTCTATACTGTTCTGTACCCCTCCTAGTACAGAACCACATTTTCAAACCTAGACCCTCTTCTAAGTCTAGACCTCCTTAGTATAGACTCTAAAGTCACACACATTTCCTCTTTTGTCTTCATACTATGTTTCCTTATTGTCTGAGTCACATACTCTTCATTCTTAGAGTATACACTCTCCTTTTCTCTTTAGTATTGTTTTCCTCTTTAAGTATAAGTCACCTTTGTTTTATTTCTAGTATATATAGTTTTAATCTTTCACCTTTGTTACACCAGTTCTTATTCCTGACTGTAACAAAGGTGAGCTCTTACATATACATAGACTAGTTCTTATTCCTGACTGTAACAAAGATACTTTTGTCCTGTCAGTGTTCTATATACATTAGTAAACCTAGAACTTAACAGAACTTGTTTATAACAGTGTTTAGCACTTTCCTAGTACTGTTCCATTAGTACTAGAAGTTCTTAAAGTATTACTTATTAAAGTCTAAAGGGTAGACTATATGTACTTTCTTTCTAAAACAGGTTACAACTTTCAGAACAATTAAAACAGGTTCTGAGAGGGTTAAGAGTATATAGTTAGTAAAAGCCTCTTAGATAGAAGTCTACACATATTAAGCTAAGTCTACTCATAACTACTAATCTGGTAGAACAGTAGGGGTGACAGTTAGTGTAAGAGGGTCTATATTTATACTATAAAGGAATCAACACTAAACTAAAAGGGGTAATAAATAAAAGAAGAGTAGTAAAAGTTTAAAAGAGTTTAGAAAGTTTAAAATTTAAAAATGTAAAAGGGTTGGGACAAAGAAAAGAGATTGACACAATAGTAAGTACTAATGTCTAAAATGTAAAAGAGTTGTAGAGTAGTAATAAGTAGTCTTAATCTAATGTTAGTAACAGTATAGAGAGGACCTAAAGGCTTAGTAAGAGGACCTAAGCTACAACTATTCTATACAACAGAAATACAGAATGTAAACACTAAAGTATAGTCAGAACTTTGTAGAACAGACAGAGAGAGAGAGTAAGACAAGAGTAGAGTATATAGAGTAAGCCTAAGAGTACAGAACTACCTAGAGTAGACAAGATTAAGACTATAGGACTAGTCTAATCTTGTATACTTATATATACTAAACTATATAAGAGTACTCAGGGAATATAAGCTACTAAGAATAATGAGCTATAAAGAATGAAATAAAGGAAGGTCAAAGATAAAGGTACAAAGAATGAAGGGATAGACAAAGAGTAAGAGACTATAGAATAAACAGAGAATGAAAGGGTGGTCAAAGTGTAAGGATTTGATTTACTGGTTTGTATTTTATTATCACTACATTGCTGATTGTGTCAGATCATTATACAGTAGGACCCACAAGCACATATATTCTCATTGTAGTTAGTTACACTTCCTCCTCATGTATCTACATGTGTATACCCTTATAAAAGACAGTATCAACCACTGGGTAAAGGGGATTCTTTTCCCCTGACCCCTTGCTCAAGTACTAGGTTATCCTAGTCAGTAGTTGAGTGAACTAAGGGCAATTAGAATTCTCTTGTGAGGAACAGTGAGTTTCCTTACATATTTTTGACTGTACCCACCTAGCACTAAAACCTCTTGCTAGACACTGAGGAACTGAAGGGTCTGATCAACCCTAGGTCTCCCTCATTGTCTAGTACCCCTCAGGAATTTTAGTGAGTAAAGTTGTGATTTTCGAGTAGAAACAGAGACTACTTACTAGATTGGCCCCTAGTAGGTTCACAATGCTTCAGAATGCTGTGGAACGCTTCTGGAACACATTAGCACATATTGATATGGACCAGCACTAGATACACTAGAGGTTTGTATTGATTGGATGGGTTGAGGACTAGGCATCTGTGAAGGTGAAAAGGAACAAACAGGTGCATATTGAGTTTACAGGTAATGGACAATAAGATTATCCATTAGATATTGATTACAATGTGGCTGCCAAGCCTCAACAAACAATTCCCAGAGGGTACCCAAGTCCAGATATCAACACTAACATGCTAGGATGTAAGTCCTTGTCCCTTGTAGGCTAGAGACAACCTAATGAACCTATACCAGGTGATAAGTCCTTGTCTGCACAAGGCTGGAGGCACTCTAATGAACTAGTACATACTAATAATGTAGAATTAAGGCATGTAACTGTACCAGCACATATAGTTAGTCAAATGCATACTGTAGAGCAGAAACTAGTGAGTACTCACACTACTAGGCTTGTAGGAATAGTAAATAGAGGTACAAAGAGTGGAAACACTCAGGCAATTGTTCTTGAGGATTCAGACAGTCGAGTTCAGGATGAACAGGCAATTGGATTTGAGGATTCATCCAATCAAGTACAGAAGGTCGAGTTTGAGGATTCAACTCACTGAGTACAGGTGATTGAGCTTAAGGATTTGCTCTATCAATTTCAGGCTACTGAGTTTGAGGATTCACTTGATAGAGAACAGGCAATTTGGTTTGAGGATTCACCAAGTTGATATAGAGAGCTAACAGCAAGCATTGAGGAATTTGCAAGCTAGTACAAGAGTTACAGAGTACATATAGTCAGTATTAGTAAGAGTGTGGATGAGTATCCAGTGAGCACACTTACTTCAGAACAGAAACACATTGACAACAGCAATGTAGAGGGTAATGAGACACCTAAGACCCTTTTAGGCAGTGAAGAAAGCAGCCAGGACTCAAAGAACAAGAGTAACAGACAAGGCCAGAAGAGCCAGGCATCAAAACTACAGAGAATCAATAAGGAACAAGATTTCTAGAAGGCAAGTAAGACCTTCAGACACATTGCAAGAGTCAGAGCAATTGAGATAGACATAGGACATGTCAGCCCATTCCACAGTTCAATAGACATCAAAGATTTGAATAAGAGAATGTACAAGTTTGATAGAATGTATCAGGAAGAGGAGAAAGCAACTCCTTCATCAAACAAGAGTGGACTCAATAGTATAGCAACAGAAAAGCATGAAACACTTCAGGCAGGCTACAGAATGAAAGCCAGACGTGCTATAGTACTTACAGATAGTAGAGATCATAACTATCAATCTAAGAGTGTAGAAGAAACGCTCAAGAGTCCAGACAAATGATTACATTCACAGAAAGTGAAAGGAAAGTACAAAGTAAGAGGAATACACAAAGTGTAAGGAACAGAACAAAAACCAGAACTGCCAGGCATTCAATACAATTGTGAAATCGATTCAGACTATCCTAGCAAAACAGACATTACATTGACAGAACAGTACTTTGAGGATAGCAAAAGTGAATGCATATTGAAACTACAAGGATCAGTACTTGATTCAGAGAGTGAAAATCAAGCATACACTTACAAAATCAAGTGTTTAACCTTATACATAGCAGATATCAACTACACATTACACAGGAGCAATGTACAGGAGTACTACAACAGATACAACACTCTAGCCAGGTCTAGGAATAAGAGAGAAAGTAAAATACCTGGATATATACAGTCTCAAATGGAAATACCAAGTTTTTCAGGACATTAGAGTATCCCTCACAAAAATAAAAGGAACAAATGATCCCATAGTGATACTTTACAATTGAAAGCAGTCCCAGGCAAGGTATACACTAGTAGTATTAGTGAGAACAATATTGATTCAGAGCACAGCAAACTACACAGTTCAAAGCTACATATTGAGTGTAGCAAGTATAAGAATAGCTCAAGCAGTAGTTCAAGAACAAACAATGGACACAGGCATACAGTGTAGAAAGGACTCTACAAGACTACAGATACACATGGTACATGGAAAGGACTAGGAAACACACATACAACCATTGTTTCAAGGATTCTAAGATGCTACAGACACAAGACAATGCATATATGGACACTTCAGAGACACTACTACTAATTCTTAGAGCCACAAATCGAAACAACACTCTTAAGAAATATAGGCTGTTCACAGACAATAGGAATGTGTACCAGGATATTAGGAAAGGACCTGAGAATGTTAGAAGATCAGAATATAACTAGCTAGATAGTATTATAGTTTACAAGGCAATGCAAAGAGTAAACTACACAAGTAGGACAATCTATCAAGCATTACTAGACTATAAAATACAACTACTCTTGGATACTGAGAAATATTTCAATCCAAACAATTCACACAGGTATTCTATTAAGTTAGAAGGCTACATCATGCATTAGAAGACAGAAATCAGCACATTGAGTAAGGAAAAGTGCATATACATTAAGAATAAGATAATACCACTCCAGAATAAGTATCAGGCATGGAGATACATTGACAGCAATAGAAAGACACAGACATATGTATACACAGTTGATTCTATTCAGTACAGGGAGAGATACAGGATTAGTATTGAGTACTACAAAGGAACTATGTCAGTTGACATTAGAACAGACATTTCCATCTTCAGGATTGAAGAAACAGTCTATAATGAGCACAATCAAAGGAATTTGTATAGAACATTGTTCTATAAGGTACAATTAGATGTTACACTATGAAACTATTCAGTTCATGATGAAGAATTATTCAGAAACGTTAGAACCAGCTCAGACTACAAGGATATATTGTACAGAACACAGTTTCAGGAGAACATAAGGTATTACATCACAAAATACACCTTCAGACAGTTAGGATTCCTTAGAATAGACTTAGGACACTCTATCAGACATATTATAAGTATCACAGGCACTCAAATGGATGCACTAGCACACATATACTTAGGATACATAGTAAGAATCATGTTATTCAAGCTACAGAAGGACAATTACAATCTACAGGATGTAAAACAGTTACAATCTATACACTACAATGATAGTAAGACACTACTGAGATTAGGAATGGATACGCTTTGTATGGAACAAAGTACAGAAGTTCAGAGGGTGACTTTAAGCTAGAGAACAGGTTCAGAACCTGGACAATCTACTCAATCTGCTCAATCTGCTCAAACAGATTATCACACCACTTCAAGGGAAAGTGAAGGCAATATGCATACAGCCAGTGAAGATCAGAGTGATAGTGAATTAGGAATAATTGATCAGACTATTCAAGCATTCAGGCATGATACTTCAATGATACAGAAGGAAATAGAGTATCAGGACACTCTAGGACATCTATTAAACAATGATACAGTTCAATCTACTCTAGGAATGAGTAGTTATGATCAGTTCAAAGTATGAAAACACACAGAAGACCTCTCCAAACACCCTAGATATGTTCTAGGACAGTACCAGACGTTTTACACTGAAAATGAAGTCATATTTTGACAAGAGGGCAAGAGGCACACACATTACACTGTATACACACTCTTTGAGCATACAATCATGTTTGAACATACATTTTTCTTACTTGAATTGCTACAGAATGATTTTACAAAGGACTTCACAGTACTAGACAGTATCAGTACTACAGGAAACAGGACACATGATAGGTACACAAGGAAAGAATACATTAGCACAAGGACAAGGACACAGAAAGACAGGAAGTCAATGCTAGAATGTATCAATCCACACATGGATTTGCCACATGAACAGAGAATTGGCAGCATACACTCAGGACTTCAGGCAGCACTACTGTGCATACAGACAGGACTTTTCATTGAGACATACATGGAACAATACAGTATACAGACAGTTACAGCACTCAGGAAAGTAGAGAATGCTACTTGGACACATTGTGATAGAACATCACACTATGAGACATTGAAAGTATACTCAGACAATTCAGGAATCAAATCAGTCAACTTACAAAGACACAAACGAGTCGAGACACAAGGAAACAGTATGAGAATACAGTAGGACATTCATTACACACAGAGATACCATACATATAGACACATATCTAGTAATATTAGGCTCATACCTTACAATCTTATTGAATTTGAGACAATATTTTCATTCAAGGACAAATATTACACTCTAGGTTACACTCTACAATTAGTATTTGGACATTGGACTTAACAGGATATTTAGTTTTGCATCACAGTTGGTTATTGCACACAAAGGAGTACACATTTGGAGATATTCTACCAATACAAGTACAAGGCACTACATTTGCAGGAACTAGTCTATTGGAAAAATCAAGGACATAGCAGAGGAATTTTGGAATACATCTCTGCTATCTATTATTGTATGACTATCCTACAGGAGCAGAGAAACATGCAAGGTCAGCTAGAAGCCACAACACTAATACATTCTATTGAGGAAGAAGGCTATGGCTTTGTCAATCAGGGATTTACCTCTGTGCTTCCCAAAGATGCAGGAGAAGAGAATATTTGCAATTACCACACTGCTGGAATTTCCACTTCTGTACATATTGATCTACACTGTGTGTCTCAGAATACTCAAGAGCCAAAACACTATATCTCCCCAGGAACTCCACTGATTCCCTTCAAAAAGTGTTGTATTGATAGCAACAATTAAGAGGCAAATTTCCTACTAATTGACTATATGGTAATATGGACTATGTTTAATTTTATTGACGTTTTATCTAGCTTCACATGGTTTGGAACCATACTACTCACTGTCCAGAATGCCACCACTGTCTCAATACACACTGGATTGACTTTGGATCAGTTCAGAGAGACAGTAATACATTACAAGGATGTTTCCCATATGTATGGGCAAGGTATTTTATTATTTACTTGCTACTAACTGTTACTTTTAAGTAAGTTTTCTGCCTTTTCTACTGATTTTTAGCATTTAGGACTAAATGCTAGAGGGCAAGTGTAAGGATTTGATTTACTGGTTTGTATTTTATTATCACTACATTGCTGATCATGTCAGATCATTGTACAGTAGGACCTACAAGTGCATATATTCTCATTGTAGTTAGTTACACTTCCTCCTCATGTATCTACATGTGTATACCCTTATAAAAGACAGTATCAACCACTGGGTAAAGGGGATTCTTTTCCCCTGACCCCTTGCTCAAGTACTAGGTTATCCTAGTCAGTAGTTGAGTGAACTAAGGGTGATTAGAATTCTCTTGTAAGGAACAGTGAGTTTCCTTACATTGATCTAGAGGGTGAAAATCAAGCATACACCTACAAAATCAAGTGTTTAACCTCATACATAGTAGATATTGACTACACATTACACAGGAGCAATGTACAGAAGTACTACAATGGATACAACACCCTAGCCAGGTCTAGGAATCAGAGAGAAAGTGAAATACCTGAATATATACAGTCTTAAATGGAAATACCAAGTTTTTCAGGGCATCAGAGCATACATTACATTAAATCAGTGAACAAACAATCCTATAGCAATACTTTACAATTGAAAGCAGTCCCAGGCAAGGTATACACTAGTGGTATTAGTGAGAACAATATTAATTCAGAGTACAGCAAACTACACAGTTCAAAGCCACATATTGAGTACAGTAAGTACAAGAATAGCTCTAGCAGTAGTTCAAGAACAAACAATGGACACAAGCATAGTAAAGCACTGAATAATGTTCAGAAAGGTATATTTGTATCAATAAGACCTTCAGAGAGCCTAGCAAAGAATAGCTATACATACAGAGCAATACAGAGCTCTAGAATACAGAGAAAGGGAAATTTTGACCTAGGATCAGACCCAGACAGCAATAATTCGGATTCCTCTTCATCCAATGACTACAATTGAAGTAATGCTTTATTTGAACTGTCAGACATTGATTCGAGTAATACTGAAGCTACTAAGAAGCACAAGAAACACTTGAGGAAGAAATGGAACAAAGAACTCCTCAAATTGAAGATACAGATGTGTAGTACAGAACTAATAGCTCCTACAGTATACTCAGGTGAACCAGACTTGCAGAAGTACACAAAGTTTGTTATTGAAGTCAATCAGTACATGAAACAATCAGGACTTCATCATTTCCCTAAGAGCTAAGTAGGGATAATGTTAGGTTTTATTAAGGGAAAAGCAATGAATTTCTATTTACAAAAGATTGTAAACCATGAGTATAGATGGACACTTGCTCAATTCTTTAGAGGACTTATGGACTTTTGTTTCCCTTCCAACTTTGCTGAAATACTGTAGAAAGAGTTCAACACTTTGAAACAAGGTAATAGGAATGTTCAGGATTATTTGTATGATCTAGAGATGAAAGCTACAAATCTAGAAAACATTTCTCAGCAAGATTTGACCAGACAGGCATGGTATGGATTGAATTCCAAGTACTAGAGGCAATTATGATTAGATTGCTTGAATCTAGACACTATAGATTATTCAATCTTCAAGGATAGGCTTGAGAGTATTGAAAAAGCAAATGAATCCATAGGAATCAAATGGTACATAGATTCTAGACATCAATTCCATCTGTAAGGATACAGTAATGATTCTCAGAGTGATTATTTGTATACAGACAGTTCTGATAATTCAGGAAACGATCAATTCACTCTACAGGATAGTGAAAGCAATGATTCAGACCATAGTGACTCTAGTCAGGATACTACACATACAAGCAGCACAAATGCTAAAGGAAAGGTCAGGCAATTGTATTATCCATTGAGGAACAATGACTAGTATGAAAGCAAGACAGAAAACAATCACAGGACATATACTACAGGTTTCAAACATTATTCCCAATTGAAATTGGATGAAATGAGAGTGAAAGGACTATGTTTTATTTGTGAACAAGATGACCACTTAGCTAGGAATTGTCCTACTTGTAATACGATCAGATTGAACAATGTACAGGATGATAGTTCATCATCTAGTAATGTCAGTATTAGTTACACCACTTTAGATAAGTTAGCAGACAACTTGGACAGTGAAAACTACATAGAATTGGAGTTGATTACAGACTATGATACAGATTCTTACATATCTAGCAGTAATATACACGTTTTATTGATTTGGATACTTTGTGAAGACAATACTGAGGATTCAGTAACAGAACAAGAGAGTTCTACAACAGAACACAAGTTCAGGCATACAAACAACACATTTGAAAGGGTGAATTCAGTATATTTGAGACCCTATGAGACTACAGTACTTAGGCATTGTACTACAGGCATTCAGTACAGGAATAAACATTGTAGGAAGTCTAAACATCAAGATAGACAATTGTATAGTGTATACAATAACATTTTACACTTGAAAGCACAGGCATACAGTGTAGAAAGGATTCTACAAGACTACAGATACACATGGTACATGGAAAGGACTAGGAAACATGCATACAACTATTGTTTCAAGGAATCTAAGATGCTACAGGCACAAGGCAACACATATATAGACATTTCAGAGACACTACTACTAATTCTTAGAGCCACAAATTAAAACAACACTCTTAAGAAATACAGGCTGTTCACAGACAACAGGAATGTGTACTAGGACATTAGGAAAGGACCTAAGAATGTTAGACGATTGGAATATAACCAGCCAGATAGTATTATGGTTTACAAGGCAATGTAAATAGTAAACTGTACAAGCAGGACAATCTATTAAGTATTACTGGACTATAAACTACAACTACTCTTGGATACTAAGAAATATTTCAATCTAAACAATTCACACAGGTATTCTATTAAGTTAGAAGGCTACATCACACATCAGAAGACAGACATTGACACATTGAGTAAGGCAAAGTACATATACATTAGGAATAAGATGATACTGCTCCAGAATAAGTATCAGGCATGGAGATACATTGACAGCAATAGAAAGACACAGACATACACATACACAGTCAATTCTATTCAGTACAGGGAGAGATACAGGATTAGTATCAAGTACTACAAAGGAACTATGTCAGTTGACATTGGAACAGACATTTCCATCTTCAGGATTGAAGAAACAGTCTATAATGAGTACAATTGAAGTAATTCACATAGAACATTGTTCTATAAGGTACAATTGGATGTTACACTACAAAACCATTCAGTTCATAATGAAGAATTGTTCAGAAACGTTAGAACCAGCTCAGACTACAAGGATATATTGTACAGAACACAGTTTCAGGAGAACATAAGGTATTACATTGTGAAATACACCTTCAGACAGTCAGGATTCATTAGAATAGACTCAGGATACTTTATCAGACATATTATAGACATTACAGACACTCAAATGGATGCACTAGTGTGTATATACTCAGGATACATAGAAAGAATCAAGGTGTAAGGATATGTAGAATAGCCTTACATGAGGAAGATTCTCTTCTTTACCAGTGCACTCAATACACTGACTAGGGTAATCAGTAATCGAGCGTCGAGAAGGGGAAAAGAATCCCCTAACCCACTAATCTATCTATTATTCTTAGAGCATTTAGGACTAAATGCTGGAGGGTGTGTGTAACGATTGCACTCTTGTACTGAGTGTGTGCAAGTGTGCTCCTTGCTATGAAGGTGCTGTGAGTGCTTGTAGGTGTTTTTTTGTTATTAGTTAGCCTACTTGTATCCACTACATGTGTAACCACATATATAAAGAGTCTTTGGGCTAATGAATAAGTAATAGAAAACCAACCAATAAGTGCATAAAATTGGGGGTGCACTTGGTAATCCTGTAGAAGTATCACTGGTAGTCCAAGGGGTGTCCTGAGTCGGTTCTGTTGTAGATTGTATGTATTCCAGGTTGTAGAACTCATTGTAACATTAACTGAAATCACAGTCAACCATTTGGATTCCTTGTCTTGAGTCCTGAAGTATTGCTTACTAGGTTTGCAAAGTATCAAACAGGTTTTGTGTCAAATTGAGCAGATTGTGTGGTCCTTGTGTCTTGATGCATTTGGTCTCTCCTAGCATACTTGTCCTGGTATCAAAAACGTAATAGCAAGTTCACTATCAAATGTAAGGGTTGTTAAAGTTGGTATTCCTGTAGGATAGTAGCCTGATGTCCTAATAGATGAATAGTAGTGTCTGGGGAAGTATCCTGTGTATTTCTAAGGAGTAAAGTAGTGTTCTGTAGTCCTTTACACTCAAAAACATAGTTAATAGTAGTATCAAGTTTGTTAATAGACTTGTACTAGTCTATTGTGCATCTCCTGGTCCTAATTGATGACACTAACAATGTCCAATGCCAATAAGGTGTATTACCTTTACCTTCCAATAATAATACAATGTGTTCCCTACTTGAATCACTTGAAATATCACTGATAACCTTGCAAAACTGACTATATGCACTTGTTTCCAACGTTTTGGATAGTTCTTCCTACATTTCCATACTGTATTTCTGTGTCCACTATACTACCTTGTGTCTCAATGGATTGTTGTTTGTTCAAATATCCATAGTATTAAGTATTCCTAGTTGTGAAGATGATGTATTAACAGTAGCATGTATCTGTATCTCCAAGTAATCCTGTAGTGCTTTGAACTGCACAATTGTCTCATGGAATCTCAATCTATGTCTGTTTGTATTCCATCTTGCTTTCAACCAAGCATTTGTATCCTTGCCTGTATGCATTATTTCCTAGTTTCTTTCCTTAGAACTGATGTCTTGTACTGTTTCTCTTTCTTGAAACAGTTTGCTTTTGTTAGGTCTGTGTATACACAATAGTATTGAAAGTAATACTTGATAGCAATAGTGTAATGTCCTTTCTCTTAACAAATCTCTCTCTAGTGCCTTGTACTTTATATTCCTGACAATTCTGTAACTACTTGTGTACCTAGGTAATAGTGTTGTTGCTCTATATACCTGTAGTTCCATAATCTTAATGGAAGTATGTCCTAGATTATGTAGATCGAATATCAACATTGTCCAACGTCCACAAGTCTGTCTATTCAACTTATCTCTCCTCTGAAGCATTGTATTGATTGCCCATAATGCTGTATGCTCTGTTGTCCAACCATAAGTCCTGTTTCTAGTACAATTACCTGTCCTGAATCCATTCTGTATCAAATATCTTGTCTTACAGCTGTAGTTTATCAATATCAACATGCATTTTGTACTTTCTGATCTTACAATTGTGTCTGAATACTCATTAATATCTTGAGTATAAGTCCTGACTTTCTGTTCTGTCAGAATGCACTGTGTGCATAACTGTGCAATTAATCTGTTCCTTCTTATAGTTGATTGTTTTGTCTGTAGACTATATACTGTCAATAATTCCTATGTAAAGCTAATAAGTTCTTACTTTCGTCTCAAATAGATGGTCCTGAATAGCAAATATCTATTACTGACAATGTAGTCCTGTATTCTCTGAAGCTTGTAGACAAATTCGAAGTTAATTTGTGATGTTCTCTTTGTTCTATGTGCCTGACTTAGTAAAATTGTGTGTGCTGTGAATTTTACTAAACAAATAGCAAAACTAACTCTGTCTGAAAGTCCTGGGTAACTTCTGAGTCTTGAAGTAGGTCTTCTCAAATACTTAACTTTGTAATTTCAAGGTCTACTAAGTAGTAGAACAGTGTGTATTAAAGCAATCGTTCTCCTGTTGTCTGGTTTGTTGATCCTATACTTCTGACACAGGTTGCAATTGAAATCATTACTCACAATTGTATTCTCATAGTGCAGTCGTTCTCTGTGATATGCAAATGTATTCCTAGACATACTGTGTGCTCAAAACAAATATTCAAGTCTTCCTGTGCTTCTGCTAGCATTCCTGACATGTAGTAGAGTCCTGATAATGTAAAATGTATGCTGAAGTATGTACCTCTCACCCTCCCAGCAAAATATGAATGCATTTTCATTGTAGAATCTCTGAATTTGTTCTGAATCTAATATTCAATGTCTGAATAGGTTTCCTTTATGATTTCAGTATTTGAAACCTTGTGCAAAGTCTGTTTCCAATGGTAATTGAGCTATATTGTCCATATTCTGTGATACATTCCAGTATCACGTTTCCTCTGTGTTACTTTCAAATACTGAATTCTATTGCTCATGTTCCTCAATGATAATACTATTCTCATAATGTTCAAATACTTGTCTGTCAATTTTCGTATCCAATTTGTGTGCCAATTGAATGAATTCTTGCAAATTCAATTGTTCATTGCTCTAGGGTGATGTTTCTAGTATTGTCTACTGAATATCCAACTTGCTGAGTACTTTTGCTTTGTCTGGTGCCTCGAGTCAATGTATAGTACTCCTAGTAGACTCACCCTCTGTTTGGAGGTCCAATTCTATACCTTTACAAATTGTTCTAGCCTTTCTACTATGTGGATGTACTACTATTGTGTCTTCTAGCAATGTTTTCCAAAGGAAACTGGTCCTATGCTCAATATATGTACTGTATTTTCTTTCTAAAAGCTAAGATATACTAGTCTGCATCTGATATAACCTTTCTGAGTCATTGTTACTATATTTTGAAGCATAATTCTCTATGTATCAAGTTGTCTTTTACATAATTCCTAAGTCCTTGTATGCTAACGTGTCTACTATAGCCTCAATATCCTGTAGATTGTATCTCTCAATGTTCTCAAATGCTATGACAATTCTTAGACAACTAGTCTGTCTTTTGATGAGTACTGAATATCCTGATATGTATTCTAATACTTTAGTATTGATTTTCCAAATAAAATGTGTCTCCTGAGGTCCATTGTATGCTGAATGTCTAGTAAATCCAATATCTAATGATAGAAACAAATATTCCTTGGTTTCCTTACTTTGCTCTATGAGATCACTGACTGTTCTTAGTCCTATAGAGTCTTCTATGATCTTTCTGAGCTTCTGAAGCAGTAGTGTGGTCATCACTTTCAATTCTGTAGTGATACTGAATCTTCTAGTGTAGATATGATACTTTCTCTTAAATTACAATTGTTTTTGCCAAGTATCCTAGTGTATTTCTCTATGAAACTGACATTCTTTGTCCTTATTACTGAGCAATTTCATCTGTTTGATGACTCTGAGAGGTAGTTGTAGCATGTCCACTATTTCCTGATACAATTCTGTATTACAATTGTCAATTATGTGTGCAAGTTCCTTAGTTTCTCAATTGAAACTGTTGATATCCTTAATGTATGCCTCTGAGACTTGTTCTCCTGTCTTTGATAGACGTATTGTACTGTTAATCCATAGTATAGACGTATCAAATCCTGTAGAAATGTTGCACTGAATAAGAATCACTGTTCCTAGTATGATATTACAGTTATCCAACTGCCTAATATTAAAGTGCTGTATCAATTTCCTTGAGCTGTATTTTATTCTTACAATGGTACAGTAGTTTATCCTTGATCCTGACCTGTGTACTCTTGATTGAGTAAGTAGTGTTTTGCCTAGAATGACTTTTCTAACACTAATTCAGTCCACAACTCTGGTGTGTGTGAAATCTACTAGTACTAAAGTATTCATTGTCACTGTCATGATTTTGTTGCTAATTCCAACTGTAGATCCTACAGAATTTATCACAAATACCTTATGATCCTTTGTATACACTGTATAATGCTCAACTGTGTCAAAATCACTGAAATATGTAGCTATTAGGTACATATATACATGATATACTGATCTGCATGAGTAGTTGCACACACAGCTGTATGTATCATCACATGATAGGTGTTTCTTATCAACTGAAAGCTCATGTATACACTCAAACAATTCAGAATCGAAATTGTTCTCTGATGCTAAGGTTCTCCAATCATCAGTTATGTCCATGGACAAATATAATGTGTTCCTGAATGAAATATACTGTTGTACTGTGTCAATATACTGTAAAAATGCATTCTTGTCCTCAAATGAGTACTCATTTGCTTGCTCACAATAGTGTTTACTCATTAAATGCATCTCTGAGTGTCTAAGTATATAGAATATATCATGCCAATATTGACTCCTGAGTGTCTTGTCACATTTCCAATACAGAAGATATAATATTCCTTTCTCAAAGCATCTCTGTGTACCAAAACATACTGTTTCTTTATTGTTACAGTGGAAATGTCTGTTCCTGTGTCTGTATCTTTGTATTGAATGCTCTTTTACTCTTGCTAGAGTATATACGAATAGAATCTGTACTTCTATGTAGTCTGAGTGTAATGACAGTCTCAAATCATACTTTCCTATGCCTAATACCTGTTGTAGAGTGTTGAATTCTTTGCTAAACATGTATAAGTCTTCCTCTAGAGTTCTCAATTCATACTCACTGTCTGTAGAGCATGCCTGCTGTACCAGTGGATATATTCGAAATATAGAAAATGGCAGAATGTTTGTATAACTGTTCATACTCAAATTCCAATAGCTTCCATTTCCTAGCATTCTTGTACTCCTTCCTAGTGTAGCATAATTGATTTCCAAGTTCTCTGAAGGTAATCCAGCTTCTGAGATATACTGAGCTCTTTCTGTACTATGTGTACAACCATTTGTGACATAATACAAGTCTTGCTTTTGATTGAAACATTGTACTTTCTCTAGTACATAGCCTGATTCTTCTTGTATACACCTTTGAATGCCTGTGAGACCAATTCTTGTATTCTTGTCATGTGTATACTCATTGTAGTCTGTACAATTCAATTTGAAGTCTTCTGGTTTGCTGCTCACTCTGAGTCTTATACTGTAAGACTGTATGTACTGTCTGATATGATTATAGTTACTATAACTATTCTTTTTGTCCTTAGATCAAATCTTATACCTATTCCAGTAGTTTCTATGTGCATTTCTTTGCTGTAGGTCTTCCTGAAGGTCTTCTCCATAGTACTTAGAGTAAAATATATGCCTGGTATTTGCATATCTTGAAATTTCAAGTTCTTTACTTGTTTTCTCAGTATTTTTGAGCCTAACAATAAAATTTCTGCCTGAAACTGTGTGCAGATTCTAATAAAGCAATAGTGAATGTCGTTTGTACTTGGAATGTAGTCTATTCCATGCCTGACTGGTCATTTCCCTTGTAGAAACATGTCTTGAGAGTGTATCTTGCTCCTCTGGATAGCATTTGTGTTCTTACATGCCTCTGAGTCCTCTCTGTGTGTAGAACTCTTCTGGTACCGTTCCTAATATCTCACTGATGAAATAATCGTCATCTAATCTGTTCAAAGATAGTGAAGGTGTCTGCCTAGTATTATTCATACTGTTTCTCTGTAGATAATGGTCCATAACACTTTCTTTACTGAAACTGTATGCCATTCTTGCTTACACTTGAGAAATGCATTGTAAAACCGTTTGTTTCACATATTGACCAACTTCTGAAATGTATTTGCTGTATTTCCAAAAACTGGTTTCTCTAAGATCTTTTGTAGAAACAATGTGTGTTGTGCATTACATCTGTATGTCTGCTTTAAGGAATTCTCTGTTTCCTTTCCTGCTCTTGGGATGCTTGAGCCTCTTAGTACCTGTAGTTTCACTTGTATAAGCCTCTGTGGCTTCTAATACCATATCTCTGATGTTTCCTTGATTGTCACTGATTTTCGTGCTTGATTTCAATGAGTTTACTGAGTAAAACAAGTCTGGTAGGTAGTTCTAGTCTGTTTCTAGACACATGATTCAATAGTTCACAGTTTCTGTACTCAATATTGCTCGATCTATGTACCTTTTCCTTGCAATGTTACCTGAAGTCTTTCCATGCATGAATATAGTTGTACACAATGTAGTTACACTATGTAGTTTGCCTGTATCTTGTGTGGTTGTATTTCTGCACTTGAATCTATTCTTATGCTTACTGTGCCTGATAGGAGTTACTGTACTACAGTGATTTCTACCTGTTCTGTTCTTGCTCTCTTTCTTACTTTCTGAATCATGATGTCCATCATGTAGAGTGTTCATACAAACTGGTTTGATGTTCATAGGTGGTGTATCCAAATTTATATTGCTTCTTGCAATCCAAGTGTACATAAATCCTTGTTCTACCAAAATGAGGTGACTATATGTGTGCTTCTGTACCTGTAACACTTTCTTGACATCTGTACCTTTACCAATAGTGTAAGGTAAGTCCTTCTCTACCTTTTCTGCCTTTGAGCTATGTGTATTTTGTAGGAAACGAAGTAGTATTTTGTTGACAGCCTGGGGAGTCTTGACACAACTCTCAATTCTGGGGGTCATTGCCCAATGTTCCAATGCTCGAATAAATTTGATCTCTTTGAATTTGGCTCTCTGTACCACAGATTCAATCTTACTATGATCTCTCAATACTGTCTGATCATTGTTCCTAGTGCCTAAAGCTCTACACTTGTTTGCTTTCACTTTCTTCCTATGATTTGAGGAATTCTTGCCTGAATCTTTCTTTCTGGTCAAATTTCTGAACTGTTCTTCAGGTTTACTTTACAATTCTGTTAGCAAATACTGATTTCCTGTAGCAAGCTTCTTGTCTAAGCATGTCACTGAATGTTTGGCATCATTTCCTTTGCTTTCCTGTAACGTTCTGTGTTTCTTTGGTACGTTCTAATGGGCTTTGCCTTTGTTTGTTGTAGGAGTTTCCTTCTCCTTCTCCTGATACATTCTATCAAATCTATGTGTTTTCTTGTTCAAGTTGTTGATGTCTATCTTGTAATGGAAGGGACTAACTAGTTTACTAGTATATATTAATGTATCTAGTCTATTTGTACCTTTGAACATTCTCTTCACCTGCTGGAATGAATCCTCTCAATGTAGGGTAATGTTGCAATGCCTGAATCCTTGTTAGCAAACTGATTTCTTAGTGTTGGCCTCTATTAATTGATTGACTGAATCCTTGAAGCTAATCACCTGTTCTCTGTGAACTCAATTGCTAAAAAGCTTGATAGCAATTGCCTGAGTACTGCTACTAGCTAAATATATTTGTTCTCTGTGAACTCAACTGACTGAACCATCAATGTCAATCACCTATACTCAACTGCTTGAATCCTTGATGCTAGTCCTCTGAGTACTAATGCTAGCTATTCTTATGATGAGTGGACTTCCTATGATGTGCTTCTGTCTAACTATATGTGCTTTTGCAGTACTCATTACCTGTCTTTCTTGTATGCTAAGTAAAGTCAAAAGCCTTCTGCCTCTAATAGGTAAGGTCTTATATCTCATGATCAGGTCTTCAGGATGCCTCCAATCTTCTGTGATTGAGGTCTTACCTCCTGGCAATGTGAGGGGCTCTTTTGGACTAGGGCACCATTCCAAAATCACTGTTAGATGCTCTCTAACAACATACTTGCTCTTGTCAGTCAATACTAATGGATCCTTTTTGTCCTAGTATGCAAGCTTGCTTGTGTCTTTCTTGTCTCTTGTACATACTAATTGTTCACTTGCATGATTGCTTGATTCCTCAACTACAATCTGATGGTTCTTTCCTGAGACTTTGCTAGTGAAAAGCTTAATGCCAGTCTCATCCTGGGTGTGGTTTGCATGCATTTCACCCTTTGCACTACCTATATGTGTGCTCATTCACTCAGTCTCTGTTCTATGTACTACTATGTGAATGTAACTATAGTATTTCAGTAGTAATTGGTCTTCAGGTTGTATCCAGCCTCTAAGAGACAATGTCTTACGTCCTAGTAGATCATCAGTGTGCTACCAGCCTGTAATAGACATGGACTTATTACTGGATTGTGATTGGTTTTGCCTTAAGCCCATAAGGGACAAGGACTTGTACTTTGGGACAATGGTAAGGACTTTGTTAGACGAATATGAGCTTACTAGAATGATGAGGTTGCCTTTCAGTATTGAAATCACTGTCTTGAGGTAGGAAGTAGTGCCTAGATAGTTTAAATGTCTAGCATTTGTGTTAGTACTACTTACTATGTTCTCTAAACCTGGATATGTGTGCTCAGTGTCTTCAACATTGTCCTTGGGAAGGTCCTTACAATGTCTAGGACATTGAACTGTATCAATAGGGGTTTTTGTTGTGATCAGGAAGCGTTTCACTATGCTCCAGATCATTTTCACTCACTGGGGGCCAACCAGTAAGTAGTCACTGTCTCTCTCTACAAATCTCTTTCAAAACTCACTTGCTCTTTGCGCCAGGCAATGAGACAATGCTAAGGGTTGATCAGACCCTAGACAATGCTCACAACCCAGCAGGATCAATAGGGATTGATTTATACAGTCAAAAATATGTAAGGATATGTAGAATAGTCTTACATGAGGAAGATTCTCTTCTTTACCAGTGCACTCAATATACTGACTAGGGTAATCAGTAATCAAGCATTGAGAAGGGGAAAAGAATCCCCTAACCCTTAGCCTGAAGACTCTTTATATATGCAGTTACACGTGTAGTAGATACAAGTAGGCTAACTAATAACAAAAAAAACACCTACAAGCACTCACAACACCTTCATAGCAAGGAGCATGCTTGTACACACTCAGCACAAGAGTGCAATCATTACACAAGGTATTCAAGTTACAGGATGACAATTACAATCTACAGGATGTAAAACAGTTACAATCTATGTAACACAAGGATAGTAAGACACTACTGAGATCAGGAACAGATACACATTGTATGGAACAAAGTACAGAAGTTCAGAGAGCAACTTCAAGCCAGAAAACAGGTTTGGAACCCAGACAATCTGCTCAATCTGCTCAATCCACTCAAACAGATTATCACACCACTTCAAGGGAAAGTAAAGGTAATATGCATACAGCCAGCAAATATCAGAGCAATAGTAAATTAGGAATGATCAATCAGACTATTCAAGCATTCAGGCATAATACTTTAATGATACAGAAGGAAATAGAGCACCAGGAAGCTCAAGAACATCTATTAAACAATAATACAGTTCAATCTACTCTAGGAATGAGTAGCTACAATCAGTTTAAAGTATGAAATCATGCAGAAAACCTCTCCAGACACTACAGATATGTTTTAGAACAGTACTAGATGTTTTACACCAAAAATGAAATCATATTTCGATGAGAGGGTGAGAGGCACACACATTGTATTACATACACACTCTTTGAGCATACAATCTACATGTTTGAATGTACAATTTTCTTACTTGAGATACTACAAAACAATTTTGCAAAGGACTTCACAGTACCAGACAGTATCAGTACTACAGGAAACAGAACACATGATAGGTACACAAGGAAAGAATACATTGAAACAAGGACAAGGACACAGAAAGACAGGAAGTCAGTGCTAGAACACATTGATCCACATATGGATTTGCCAAATGAACAGAGAATTGGCAGCATACACTCAGGACTTCAGGCAGCACTACTGTGTATACAGACAGAACTTTTCATTAAGACATACATAGAACAACACAGTATACAGACAGTTACAACACTCAGGAAAGTAGAGAACACTACTTGGACACATTATGATAGAACATCACACTATGAGACAGTGAAAGTGTAAGGATTTGATTTACTGGTTTGTATTTTATTATTACTACATTGCTGATCACGTCAGATCATTGTGCAGTAGGACCCACAAGCACATATATTCTCATTGTAGT
>NW_006760395.1:2745006-2753075 GCF_000271605.1 Fomitiporia mediterranea MF3/22 | reverse complement strand
ACAGTAGAGATCAGAACTATCAATCTAAGAGTGTAGAAGAAACGACTCAAGAATCCAGACAAACGATTGTATTCACAGAAAGCAAAAGGAAAGTACAAAGCAAGAGGAATATGTAAAGCACAAGGAACAGAACGAAAACCAGAACTGCCAGACATTCAATACAATTGTGAAATCGATTCAGACTATCCAAGCGAAACAGACATCACATCAAGAGAATGGTACTTTGAGGATAGCAAAAGTGAACACATATTGGAACTACAAGGATCAGTACTTGATCCAGAGAGTGAAAACCAAGCATACACCCACAAAATCAAGTGTTTAACCTCATACATGGCAGATATTAACTACACATTGTACAGGAGCAATGTACAGGAGTACTACAACAGATACAACACCCTAGCCAGGTCCAGGAATAAGAGAGAAAGTGAAATACCTGGATATATACAGTCTCAGATGGAAATACTGAGTTTTTCAGGACATCAGAGTATCCCTTGCAAAAATAAAAGGAACAAACAATCCCATAGCAATACTTTGCAATCGAAAGCAGTCCTAGGCAAGTCAAACACTAGTGGTATTAGTGAGAACAATATCAATTCAGAGTGCAGCAAACTACACAGTTCAAAGCCACATATTGAGTGTAGCAAGCATAAGAATAGCTTGAGCAGTAGTTCAAGAACAAACAATGGACACAGGCATAGCAAAGTACTGAGTATTGTTCAGAAAGGCAGATTCACATCAGTAAGACCTTCAGAGAGCCTAGCAAAGAATAGCTATGTATACAGAGTGATACAGAGCTCCAGGATACAGAGAAAGGGAAATTTCAACCTAGGATCAGACCCAGACAGCAATAATTCGGATTCCTCTTCATCCAATGACAATAATCGAAGTAATGCTTTATTCAAACTGTCAGACATTGATTCGAGTGATACAGAAGCTACTAAGAAGCACAAGAAATGCTTGAGGAAGAAACAGAACAAAGAACTCCTCAAATTGAAGATACAGATGCACAGTGCAGAACCAATAGCTCCTACAGTATACTCAGGTGAACCAGACTTGCAGAAGTATACGAAGTTTGTTATTGAAGTCAATCAGTACATGAAACAATCAGGACTTCATCATTTCCCTAAGAGCCAAGTAGGGATAATGCTAGGTTTTATTAAGGGAAAAGTAATGAATTTCTATTTGCAAAAGATTGCAAACCATGAGCATAGATGGACACTTGCTCAATTCTTTAGAGGACTAATGGACTTTTGTTTCCCTTCCAACTTCACTGAAATACTGCAGAAAGAGTTCAATACTTCGAAACAAGGCAATAGGAATGTTCAGGATTATTTGTATGACCTAGAAATGAAAGCTACAAATCTAGGAGACATTTCTCAGCAAGATTTGACTAGACAGGCATGGTATGGATTGAATTCCAAGTACCAGAGGCAATTATGATTAGATTGCTTAAATCCAGACACAGTAGATTACTCAATCTTTAAGGATAGGCTCGAAAGCATTGAGAAAGCAAATGAATCCATAGGAATCAAATGGCATATAGATTCTAGACATTAATTCCATCTGTAAGGATGCAGCAATGATTCTCAGAGTGATTATTTGCATACAGACAGTTCTGATAATTCAGGAAACGATTAAGGTACTCTACAGGATAGTGAAAGTAATGATTCAGATCACAGTGACTCTAGTCAGGATACTACACATACAAGCAGTGTAAACACCAAAGGAAAGGCCAGGCAATTGTATTATCCATCTAGGAACAATGACTAGTATGAAAGCAAGACAGGAAACCATCAGAGAATGTACACTACAGGTTTCAAACATCATTCCCAATCGAAATTGGACAAAATGAGAGCAAAAGGACTATGTTTCATTTGTGAACAAGATGACCACTTAGCCAGGAATTGTCCTACTTGCAATACGATCACATTGAACAATGTGCAGGATGATTGTTTATTATCTAGTAATGTCAGTATTGGTTACACCACTTTAGATAAGTTAGCAGACAACTTGGAAAGCAAGAACTACATAGAATTGGAGTTGATTACAGACTATGACACAGATCCAGACATATCTAGCAGCAATATACATGTTTTATCGATTTGGATACTTTGTGAAGGCAATACTAAGGATTCAGTAATGGAACAAGAGAGTTCTGCAATGGAACACAAGTTCAGGCATACAAACAACACATTTGAAAGGGCAAATTCAGTATATTTGAGACCCTATAAGACTACAGCACTTAGGCATTGTACTACAGGCATTCAGTACAGGAATAAACATTGTAGGAAGTCTAAACATTGAGACAGACAACTGTATGAAGCATACAATGACATTTTACACTCAAAAGTACAGGCATACAGTGTAGAAAGGATTCTACAAGACTACAGATATGTATGGCACATGGAAAGGACTAGGAAACATGCATACAACCATTGTTTCAAGGAATCTAAGATGCTACAGGCACAAGGCAACACATATATGAACACTTCAGAGACACTATTACTGATTCTTAGAGCCACAAATCGAAACAACACTCTTAAGAAATACAGGCTGTTTACAAACAACAGGAATGCATACCAGGACATCAGGAAAGGACCTGAGAATGTTAGAAGATTAGAATATAACCAGCCAGATAGTATTATGGTTTACAAGGCAATGCAAATAGTAAACTACACAAGTAGGACAATCTATCAAGCATTACTAGACTATAAACTATGACTACTCTTGGATACTAAGAAATATTTCAATCTAAACGATTCACACAGGTATTCTATTAAGTTAGAAGGCTACATCATGTATCAGAAGACAGAAATCAGTACATTGAGTAAGGAAAAGTGCATATACATCAAGGATAAGATGATACTGCTTCAGAATAAGTATCAGGCATGGAGATATATTGACAGTGATAGAAAGACACAGACATACACATACACAGTCGATTCTATTCAGTACAGGAAGAGATACAGGATTAGTATCAAGTACTACAAAGGAACTATGTCAGTTGACATTAGAACAGACATTTCCAGCTTCAGGATTGAAGAAACAGTCAGTAATGAGCACAATCGAAGGAATTTGCATAGAACAATGTTCTATAAGGTACAATTGGATGTTACACTATGGAACTATTCAGTTCATGACGAAGAATTGTTCAGAAACATTGAAACCAGCTCAGACTACAAGGATATATTGTACAGAACACAGTTTCAGGAGAACATAAGGTATTACATTGCAAAATACACTTTCAGACAGCCAGGATTCATTAGAATAGACTCAGGACACTCTATCAGACATATTATGAGCATTACAGACACTCAAATGGATGTGCTAGTACACATATACTTAGGATACATAGTAAGAATCAAGGTATTCAAGCTACAGGATGACAATTACAATCTACAGGATGTAAAACTGTTATGATCTATACAATACAATGATAGTAAGACACTACTGAGATCAGGAAACAATACGCTTTGTATGGAACAAAGTACAGAAGTTCAGAGGGCAACTTCAAGCCAGAGAACAGGTTCAGAACCTGGACAATCTGCTCAATCTGCTCAAACAGATTATCACACTACTTCAAGGGAAAGTGAAGGCAATACACATACAGCCAGCAAAGATCAGAGTAATAGTGAATTAGCAATGATTGAACAGACTATTCAAGCACACAGGCATGATACTTCAATACTATAGAAGGAAACAGAGCATCAGGACACTCCAGGACATCTATTGAACAATGATACAGTTCAATCTACTCTAGGAATGAGTAGCTACAATCAGTTTGAAGTACAGAATCATGTAGAAGACCTCTCCAGACACTATAGAAAGGTTTCAGGACAGTACCAGACGTTTTACACTGAAAATGAAGTCATATTTCGACAAGAGGGCAAGAGGCACACACATTACATTACATACACTCTCTTTGAGCATACAAGCTACATGTTTGAGCATACAATTTTCTCACTTGAGATACTACAGAACGATTTTGCAAAGGACTTCACAGTACCAGACAGTATCAGTACTACAGGAAACAGGACACATGATAAGTACATAAGGAAGGAATACATCAGCACAAGGACAAGTACACAGAAAGACAGGAAGTCAGTGCTAGAGTGTATTGATCCACACATGGATTTGCTAAATGAACAGAGAATTGGTAGCATACACTCAGGACTTCAGGCAGTGCTACTGCACATACAGACAGGACATTTCATTAAGACATACATAGAACAACACAGCATACAGACAGTTACAGTACTCAGGAAAGTAGAGAACACTACTTGGACACATTGTGATAGAACATTACACCATGAGACATTGAAAGTATACTTGGACGATTCAGGAATCGAATCAATCAACTTACAAAGACACGAACAAGTCAAGACACAAGGAAACAGTATGAGAACACAGCAGGACATTCATTGTGCACTGAGATACCATACATATACTCACATATCTAGTGATATTAGGCTCATACCTTACAATCTCATTGAATTTGAGACAATATTTTCATTCAAGGACAGATATTACACTCTACATTACACTCTGCAATTAGTATTTGGACATCAGGCTCAACAGGATATCCAGTTTTGCATCACAGTTGGTTATTGCAAGCAAAAGAGTACACATTTGGACCAATACAAGCACAAGGTACTACATTTGCAGGAACTAGTCTATTGGAAAAATCAAGGACATAGCAGAGGAATTTTGGAATACATCTCTACTACCTATTATTGCATGACTATCCTACAGGAGTAGAGAAACGTACAAGGTCAGCTAGAAGCCACAATGCTAATACATTCTATTGAGGAAGAAGGCTATAGCTTTGTTGATCAGGGATTTACCTCTGTACTTCCTGAAGACGTGGGAGAAGAGAATATTTGCAATTACCATGCTGCTGGAATTTCCACTTCTGTATATATTGATCTACACTGTGTGTCTCAGAATACTCAAGAGCTAAAACACCATATCTCCCTAGGAACTCTACTGATTCTCTTTGAAAAGTGTTGTATTGATAGTGACAATCAAGAGGCAACTTTCCTACTAATTGACTATACAGTAATATTGACTATGTTTAATTCTATTAACGTTTTATCTAGCTTCACATGGTTCAGAACCATGTTACCTACTGTCTAGAATGTCACCACCATCTCAATACTCATCAGATTGACTTTGGATCACTTCAGAGAGGCAGTACTACATCACAACAATGTTTCCCATACGTATGGGCAAGGTATTTTATTATTTACTTGTTACTAACTGTTACTTTAAGTAAGTTCTCTACCTTTTCTACTGATTTTTAGCATTTAGGACTAAATGCTAGAGGGCGAGTGTAAGGATTTGATTTACTGGTTTGTATTTTATTATCACTACATTACTGATCGTGTCAGATCATTGCACAGTAGGACCCACAAGCACATATATTCTCATTGTAGTTAGTTACACTTCCTCCTCATGTATCTACACGTGTATACCCCTATAAAAGACAGTATTGACTGCTGGGTAAAGGGGATTCTTTTCCCCTAACCCCTTACTTGAGTACTAGGTTATCCCAGTCAGTAGTTGAGTGAACTAAGGGTGATTAGAATTCTCTTGTGAGGAACAGTGAGTTTCCTTACAGAAAGTATACTCAGATGATTCAGGAATTGAATCAATCAACTTACAAAGGCACGAACGAGTTAAGACACAAGGAACTAGTACAGAACTATAGTAGGATATTCATTGCACACAGAGATACTGTGTATATACACACATATCTAGTAATATTAGGCTCATACATTACAATCTCATTGAAATTGAGACAATATTTTCATTCAAGGACAGATATTACACTCTAGGTTGTACTCTACAATTAGTATTTAGACATTGAGCCTAACAGGATATCCAGTTTTGTATCACAGTTGGTTATTGTAAGCAAAAGAGTACATATTTGGACATATTCTACCAATACAAGTGCAAAGCACTACATTTGCAGGAACTAGTCTATTGGAAAAATCAAGCACATAGTAGAGGAATTTTGGAATACATCTCTACTATCTATTATTGTATGACTATTCTACAGAAGTAGAGAAACACACAAGGACAGTTAGAAGCTGTAACACTAATCCATTCTATTAAGGAAGAAGGCTATAGCTTTGTTGATCAGGGATTTACCTCTACACTTCCCAAAGACGTGGGAGAAGAGAATATTTGCAATTACTATGCTGCTGGAATTTCCACTTCCATACATATTGATCTACACTGTGTGTCTCAGAATACTTAAGAGCCAAAACACTATATCTCCCCAGGAACTCTACCAATTCTCTTCAAAAAATGTTGTATCAATAGCAACAATCAAGAGGCAACTTTTCTACTAATTGACTATACAGTAATATTGACTATGTTTAATTCTATTGACGTTTATCTAGTTTCACATAGTTTGGAACCATACTACTCACTGTCCAGAACACTACTACTGTCTCAATACTCACCAGATTGACTTTGGATCAGTTCAGAGAGACAGTACTACATTACAAGAATGTTTCCCATACACATGGGCAAGGTATTTTATTATTTACTTGTTACTAACTGTTACTTTAAGTAAGTTCACTACCTTTTTCTACTAATTTTTAGCATTTAGGACTAAATGCTAGAGGGCAAGTGTAAGGATTTGATTTACTGGTTTGTATTTTATTATCACTATATTGCTGATTGTGTCAGATTATCACACAGTGGGACTCACAAGCACATATATTCTCATTGTAGTTAGTTACACTTCCTCCTCATGTATCTACACGTGTATACCCCTATAAAAGACAGTATCAACTACTGGGTAAAGGGGATTCTTTTCCCCTAACCCCTCACTCAAGTACTAGGTTATCCTAGTCAGTACTTGAGTGAACTAAGGGCAATTAGAATTCTCTTGTAAGGAACAGTAAGTTTCCTTACACAAAGGAACAGAATAATAAAGTAAGGAGGAGTAATAGTAAGAGTCAGTCTGTACATAGTCTATAGACAGTACTCCTGAGGGATAAAAGTCCTAAGTTCTGGTACAGAAGGGTGTAGAACCCTTAGAACTGAAGGTGCAAGAGTGGAGAACCATAACATTAACACATACAACATTCTCCATTACATATGTATAGACACAGTTAATAAGCCTAATTGTTATGTTTATACTTTAAGCTTCTACTAACATCTTGATTCTGTCTGTACTCATTTGAGTAATATTATCAATCCTTGTACAGCTGTTTGTGTCAAACATGAGCACTAGTGCTGTATATTCATGTTTGTCCTACCTACACTCAAAATCATCTTTGTATACTTTTAACCAGGTTCTGATTACTAGATAGTTCAGAGGGCCTTTGTATTGTACATAAGTCAAAGTGTCCTGTATAGATTGTATGGGTGGCACATTGGCAGCTACCTGTGTTTTGCTAGCATTGCTTGAGGGCAAAACTTTCTGCACCAACCTATTTGCCCTCTTAAAATTGAGTAATTTTGACAACATTGACTCTGGGACCTTGTTTAGAACAACATACATTTCCCTACATACTTAGGAAGTAAGTACAGTCAGCCTAGCAAAAGAATCAAACAGTCCTGTATAACACTCACAAGTCTTTGTACATGTTCTAGAATATGATCTAGAGTGTAGACACTGTAAGTTCTATCAAACTTTCTATAACAAATATGATTGTGTACTTGACAGAACATTCCTGCTTAAATACATTTTATTGTCTGAATGACTTTGTCATCTACAGAAGCTCTTACAGCAAATGTTGAGTTAGTCTGTTTTAATAGTCTACCCCTAGGTGCATCTGTTGCACAGCTTGCTACTTTCCTATAGTTCTATAGGAAAATCTGCTAAGCAACTGAATTTTTACAATGAAATGAGAAATATTTTACCTGGGCAGTATTTAACATGTTACAGAATATTATCCTACAGACAATCTGTTAAGAAAGGGAAGGGAGGTTATGTGAGAGGCTTAGAGGGATCACACAAAGAGGGGGGATAGTGGACTCAGCTCACTCTCTCACAGCTTGCTTCATTGTCTGTTCATTAGTTAGTCTATATATACTATGTAGGTATGTCT
>NW_006760395.1:2708980-2726387 GCF_000271605.1 Fomitiporia mediterranea MF3/22 | reverse complement strand
CTTAGTTACTGTATTTTACAATTCCTAACAAAGATATATTGTGATAAGAATTCTTACTATTGTGCTTGTCTGTAAGAAAGGTCTTTTTGAGACAGAAATGATGTGAGGGTCTTGTGATCTGTAAATACAGTGAATGTAGTTCCTAAAAGGTCTGTACAGAATTTCTTAAGTGCTCAAACAATTGTGAGGAGTTCTTTCTTGTGTACCAGGTAATTGAGTTCAGCAGCTTTGAAAGGTGTACTGTTATACACTACTGGGCAGGCTGTCTCTAGGGTTTTTCCAAAGGACAAGACTGTACCTGAGTACAAATCTGAGGTGTTAGTGTGTAGGAAAATCTTGTTATTGCCTGGATTTTAGTGATTAATGACTGTAAGACAATCTGTAGATAGGACAAGATCTTTGATAGTCTTGAATACATGCTGGTGTTAGGAATTCCATTGTGGAAATTCCTTTTCTACATCCTTAGTTGTCAGAGCATTCAACACTACTGAGTGATTCACAAGGTTAGGTAAGAAACAAGTAAGATAGTGTACAAGTTTAAGAAAACCACATGTTTCAGTAGCAGAAGTTGGTCAAGGCCATTGAGTAATACACTCAGTCTTTGTAGGATTGGCACAAATACCAGATCAGTCAATCCTATACCCTAAGAAGTCAAGCTTAGTATAGTAGAGTTTGGTCTTTTTTGTAGAACAGAACAGTTGTACAGTGTAGAGAGTATGAAGAACTTTTGTAACATTTTAATAATGCTCTTCAAGACTTGCAGACCAGATAACAATGTCATCCAGGTAAACATGACATACTTTTCCAATCAAATAATGTAATACTGCTATAACTCAGTACTAGTGAGTAGCTGGAGCATTGTGACAACCTATAGACATAACAGTCTACTTGTATAGACTAAGAGGAGTATTTATAGCCATTAAGTGAATGTTGTTTGGATACACCCTTGTCTGAAAAAATGTGTTAGTCATATCAATCTTGCCCTAGTAAGATCCTTTAGTACAGTCAGCCAAGATATCATCAATTCTTAGTAAGGGGAAATTATTGGGCACTGTATTGTTGTTGAGCTCACAAAAGTTACACACTATACAAGGAAGTACTGTAGGGTCAGATTTTGTAATAAGGAATGTAGGGCTAGAAATGGGACTAGAAGACAGGCACAATCTTCCAGATTCAAGATGCCCCTTTAAGAGGATTTCCCAGGCTTCATGATACTTTCTAGGGCAAGAGTACTACTGTGTTTTAATAGTATGATTAGGGTTGAGTAACTTAAAACAGTAAAATATGTTATTAGGAAGATTACTAATGTGTAGAAGTTCCTTAGGAAAAAGATCTGCATGATTATTACATACAGTTGTATGATGTTGATCCAGAAGATCTTGTTCAGTAAGGGTTTCAATACACTGTCAGATTATAGTAACAATATCCAGAGATTCAATCTTAGGAACATTTCCCTTTTACAGGAATGTCTTAGTTACAGGGACCAATTGATAAGACAGAGAAGTACACAAGATACTATTTTCAGAGTAGGAAATAGAGATATTGTTTGCTTAGAGGAAAGGTAGTCCTAAAATAAGGGGTGTACAAGCAGAAGGGGAAATAATGGCAGGAATAATGTAGGAGGACTATGAAGAATCTAAGGAAGTAGGAGAAATCTTTACATAGTAACATAGGACCTGTAAGGACTGTTTTGGCAACTCTAGAATAGCTAGTGTAATGTGTATAGAGTTGGGGAGGCAAAAGTGCTAGAGACTAAGCTGTTGAGCTAAGGCTTGATTAATAATCACTAAGAATGATCTGTTGTCAATAAGTGTTTTAACATAGGTAGTAATGTGTAGGCCAGAAAGTGAACAGTCCTAATGGATTTGTGGAATGTTAAATTTCACATACTCATCAGAATCATTAACATAGACCAAAGAGGGCATTTCCACTCTAAGAGCAGTTGTAACAATGTTCATATTATCTTAAGACATGTCCATATTAATGTTCTCCTTTTCCTCTAGGTTATCCAGCTGGAGGACTATGTATACATAGTCAGGGATCTGAGAAGTCCAGGGTTCTGAACCTATAACCAACATAGGAGCCTTAACACAGCCAAGTGGAACTAGGGCAGGAAGAGTCTTAAGGTGAAGGCATATCCCTTCCTCTTCTGTTAGAGCCCTACAGTTTTGTCTTTCTAGAGGTATTATACAGTCTTTTGCCTGGTGATTTGTGTAGAGGTACCTACATTTGAAACAGCTATTGTGTCTGTCTAGCATGAATTTCTCTGTGGCTGTGAGTTTCTCAAGTTTTGTGAGGGTTTACAGACCCTAGCTAGCCTGGATATTAGTGTTAGTAGCCCTAGCAACTCTAAGAGCCAGAGGTGCTAACTAATGTGTACAGTTGTTACAGTAGTTGTGTAGAGCATTAGAGACAAGCTCTCTCTGATTCTGAACATATACATCTGCTTTGTATACTGCTTAAAGTTATGAGGAGAAATCTACAATATTCTGGATAGACACTTTGTTAATTAAGAGCTTAAGATCCAGTTTGAAGCATACATTCATTAAGAAACAAACTTCTTAGTTAGATAGAGCAAAGAGGGTACTAGACAGGAGATTGTTCTTGCTGGAAATCTTAAAGTAGAATGTATTAGTATTGTCAGTACCTTGACACATGTTCTCAATTTCATTATGTATCTTCATCTCCTAGTTGTACTCAAGGACAATGTTGTGTAAGTTAGTAATGAACTCTTTAAAGGTTATAACTTTGATCCAATTGGGCTGAGCAGTGTACTATGTGCATACTTTAATAGGCTCAAGACTGTGGATTATGAGTCTGACTTGATTATCTTCTGCTATGTTTGTATAGGCAAAGAATGTACAACAATGATGAGTGTATTCAGAGAGTAGCTTTACTAACATCTGGCCATCTGAAACTATAGGAGCTGTGTTTGGCTTGAAGCTACAGAAGGTTGCTAGAGTTTGAGGCATGGTTGGCAGGACACAACAGGACACAACAGGACAGGACAGGACTGGACAGGACACAACTAGACAGGAAGGTTTGGAGAGAGTGCTAGAACACAAGGTGGATGTATGAGATCTTGAGTGGCAGGAGAACTAGTTGGCTGACTGTGGTGGCACTGAGTGTATACTGAGTGACACCAGTCTGATGTGGTTCCTTTATACAATTGTAGGACTAGTAGGTTGAGACATTCAAAAAAAAGTGAAGCTAATACTATACTGAGACACAGAATAGTCAACAGAATAGAATTGATAAGACAAGACAAGGAGTATGTAAGACATTAAATAGGAGAGTATTATGTAATCAAGTGGCTGGTGAAACTGCAAGGTTACACTGTGTTATACTTTTTGTTCCATTGTTTATATTTAGTTATTAATTGTTTGTACATATTATCCATTTTCTCCCCTTCAATTTAAGAAGGTATTTCTTTGAAGAATTGGATATTTCTTTAACATTTATTAATTGTTGTTATAATATAATATTTATATATATAATTGTAATCACTTTCATGGTTATAAAGCAGTGTGTAACATTCTTTATGTTCAATAATAAGTAATTTAAATGTTATTACTATTATATTTTTGATACTGTTAACATTTGTCAACTTATATAATGTGTATTTTGTTCATTATAGTAGATAGGTATGTATGTTACAAGTTATGTGTGCACTCGTTATCTTTTATTAATTATCATTTGTAATTATGAATGAATATTTTGTTTTTGTGTTGAAAACATATGGTAATTTGTTTGTTTCTGTATAATATTCATTTAATAACATTGTAATTATTATTTATGTAGTGCTTTTAGTAAATGTGCTGAGTTCTATTAAGTACACTTGCATCTGTTATTACCTATTTTATATTATACTGTCTAAGATAATGGCTTAAACATTTTATTAATTTATTTAATGATTATTTTCGATTGTAATTATTATAATAATGCATTCATAATAATTATATTTGTATTATTTGTTGTAGTAGCCTTATCAGCTTAATACTTTGCTCCTACAAGTTACATTGTCACAATATAAATTTAATAATTGTTTGTTAAGGTATATGTGCTGTACAGTTGATGTTACTGTTGCAACTTCGAAATTTATTATATAATCAACTGCTGTGAAAAGACATTCTGTGTAATTAAGTTGTATTGTTACATTGTTTTGAGTATAATAGAGATATAATTCTTTCATTCATCATTAGTATACATTTACACAATTGTATTAATGTGTAAAGTAGTATCATTTGTTTAATAATTATAATTTTGCACTTGTCTTGTGCCATAATCAGTATTTATGCATTATAACATTATTCTTTCATGCATAGTTAGTTTATACACTCTGTAGCATTGTTTTTTGGTTTGTAGTTATTCATTATACTTTTGTATATCTGTACTTGTCTGTATATCTTAGATATGCATATTATATTCAGTATCCAATAAGTAATTGCAATATCTGACATGTAACCACTGAATCCAATATGTTACATATAATTGCTCAACCATAATATGTGTTAGTTATTATATTGTTCTGTATTTGTTCTGTTAGTTCTATCTGTATTATTATCATTATTATTGTTATTATTATTGTTATTATAGTGTCTGCAATTGTATTATTGTTTATAATACATGTTAAATGTTTTACTATATGTGTTATTATTTGATTTATACTATAACATATGTATGCTTGTTGACAGTGTCAATCATTTGTACTATTGTAATGTTAATAGCAGAAGAGTAGTGTTTGCTTTATTAATCTTTTTAATGTTTGCCTGTAGTATGATCAGTTAATTTATTATAACATGATCTCTGTGATATTATAGAATATTTTAGCATTTAAGTGTTACAGTTAATGAAACTCATTGTAGTTTCAACATTGCCTGCATAGATTACATTACTACTGGGCCAATGATTATAATCACTAAGATGATGATCATATAATGTCTGGGTTGTATGTAGTATAGTAGATTGTGTGTTTGCAGCATATTGATTTGTGTTTAGAATACTTAGACAGGTGAGTCAAGTTCTACATCATAGTATACTGTGTGTGTACATGTGATGTGTAGAACTGTATAGAGTATAGACATAGTAGAGTGTAGATAAAGTGTAGGCAGGGAGCTCAAGGCTCATAACCTGTTAAGAAAGGGAAGGGAGTGAAACGATTGGCATCATACTAAGAACCATACATCACATGCAGACAATCACAGCAATCAATTCTGAACACCCACATGACTCATAGAAGCCTACTCTGAGAACACTCAACTATTCTGCATTGCAAGCATTTGCAAACAGAACTACAAGAGTGTACAGTCTCAGAATTGGCTTACACACATTGTTTTCTCTACAGGATGTACAGATCATGTGCTTATCACAGGCTCAGAACACAAGTTGTGTCACAGTGAGTGGCTCAGCAAACCATTATGTCATCATTGCCCAGATCAAAGTACTGTAATCTTCCAATCAGATAGGACATTGGGGCAATCAAAGTGTTGATCTCAGGAGACTGCTGGAAATCTTGGAACTCTCCACACCTTGTCTGTACCAATCAGATGATAACAGTATGAGAACCTTCTATTTCTTTCAATGTAAATCTTACTTTTCCCTTTTGCATAACATTTCCTGTGGCTAGAATACAGACCACTTAAATTTTCCTCATGCATTTTCACCCTATTTTCTTCCAACCTCTGGCAAAAGGTTCTCTTATTTGTTCTTGTATATTTTGTTATTTTTCTTTTGTTCAGTCATAACATTTCCCTGTTAGTACTATGCTTTTCCAGAACTTGGAAAACTATAAATACAGCTACTCATGTACTAGATACAGGGGGAATTCAGATAGTTCACCCATTGATTTAGCTCTTGTCTCTTGTCTTGAAGTCCTCTAGCATGAGGCATAGTTTTAGTCTTTGTTGTTTTCTGTATCAGATTGTTTGTTGTGTGCTTTGTAAAGTACACTTTCTGTTATTCACATCACTCTTCTAAGGTTGCAACTGTGCTGGAAGAACTCACACCCATTCAGAACCACTCTAGTCTCCTAAGACTCATAGTTTAGCTCCCCCTCAAACTTAACAAATCACCTGTGATCTTCTCTTAGACACTTCACAGGAGTTTCATCTGGAGCCTACTGTGAGGGGGGTTTCCATAGTTAAACAACACAAGTTCTAACAGTTCTCAGCATCCTGAACAGGTTTCTTGGACACCAGCCTGTAGGCTTAGGTCAACTCAGTCACAGTCAACACTAGTACCTGTATTGAGCAGAACACACAGATCTGCTAGAATCCAATTGTGCTACAAAATGTTCAATAGTCTGAACACTAGAAGTACAGAATCTGATATTGCAGAAACCTTAGGAACACTATCAGAACAGTAGAGTGCTCGAGTCAGTAACAAAGAGGAGGAAGAAGAAGACCTTGTAGCAACATCACTCAATCCCCAAGTAATTGATTTCTGAATTTGTAACAAACTGCTACATTTTATGTCCCTAGAATTGTGTACAGGATTGCTAGCTACCCTGCAACTTTCCCAAATCACATCAACATTACAACTGACTGTAACTGGCACACTGTGTTGCAGAAGAGTACAGTTGTCTCTACAGGAAACAGAGGCAGTCTAGCAGCTAGTATCTTCACTCACACTAGCAACCAGTGTATTGTTAGCAACACAGCTCCAATTACAGTAACAGCAACTTGCAAGTGACACACAACTACTTTAGCAACTACAAGTAAACACACAAATTCTATTACAACCAAGACCAGCAGTACAGTCAATGGCCACATTGAATGTTCTGAAGCTGCCTTGTTACAGAGCATGTAATACACTGTCCTTCAACAGAACCAAGCTCTGAGAGTTGCAGAGGTATTTTGCAGACATAGAAAGTCTTGCAAACAAATACAACATAGTCAGAGCAGATATCATTCTGCTCACAATAAAGTATGTGCCTGTAGAAGTGGAGGATTTGTGGGATAATACAGATAAAACATCTTAGGATACATTTAAGACAGGAGTAATTGTGTATTACCTGAGTCTCAAGACAGGAGCACAATATGTCAGAAGTGACTTGAATACTGTAGTACAGAAATGGGCAGAGAGAGGAATTACAAATAGGGACAATTTGGGAACATACTACTAAGAGTTTACACTCATAGCAACCTATTTGACAACTAACAATAAGCTGTCACTGGAGGAATCTTGCTGTGTTTTTCTGTGTGTGTTCTATAGAGCAATTGTGGAAAAGCTGATACAGAAGTTAGAAATCAAGTATCTGGACCATGAGGACAGACTTGTGTACAATATCACACAAGTTGTAGCTACAGCAGGGTTGATCCTTAGGGGATCTACACTCACAGCAGTTAGTAGATTGGATATGCTTGTGAGTCAGCCTGTGATTCTGGTCAAACAGGAAGAAGTTAATTTGACAAGCATTGTGGAAGTGCTTTAGAGTCTGTAATTGCAAGTAGAGTCAATGAAGCAAGGCCTAAGATCAGGAGGAGGAGGATACAGTGGAGGTTCAGGCAGAGGATCAGGAAACAGAAGTTGCATGTTTTGTAGAGAATCTAGACATTTTATATACAGTTGCTCAAAAGTGTTGGAATACATTGCAAACAGGAAGTGTGCACAGAGCCTAGACAATAAAATTATCATGGCTAACAGAAACACTATTTCTAGGATAGGACAGACCTTGAAGGAAAAGGTTGATAGCCACTTTCTGTTGTTACAAATGTACTCTGTTAGTTTTGTAGAGACTGTACCAGTCATAACACACAGTCCAGGAGCTCCTGTACCAGTTATGATGGTAGAGGTTAATGAAGAAGAAGAGGAGGAGGTGGAGAACCTTACAGAGCTTGAAAGGCTTGAAGTAATGCTTAGAGAAGCCTGTAAGAAGGTTGTGGAACAATCAAAAGCAAAGGATGCAAAGGGGAAGGGAAAGTAAGGGTGTGATTACAAAGTAGCAAAACCTGCAGATATTAGAACAGTGCTAGCAAGTACACAGTAAGATGCAACTGGGACAAAGGAGTACCTGTACTATTACATTGCACCAATTGAGAACCTGGAAATAGCTGGAAGAGTTTTAGATTGTAGCTTAGACTAGGAAGTGTGTATTACACAGTAGGAGTTGCTCACATTGTCTCTAGAGCTTCAGAAGAAGACTTGCAAATTAGTAACATTGAGGTGCTAAACAGATAGAAACACTACATTCTATAGTAGAGAACTGCCTGTTGTAGGATCAAACAATAGTAGGCTACAGCAGTATTGCAACATGTTGGCAGAAGTTAACCATTTGCTTCCACTCTGTATGCTTGAGACAATAGTAGACAGAAAAATTGAGGTAGATTGTGTACTGGACTAGGGATCAAGCATAAATATAGTTTGAGCTGATGTATGAGAAGCATTAAAGATTCTGTTGAATCATGAGATGGCTGTTATGCTTGAAACAGTAGACACTGGTCAGGAATTGACTGTAGGACAGATTCCAAGGTTGTGACTCTCTATAGGAATGCTTCACATAGATATCACAGTACAAGTTGTGTAGAAAGCTCTGTTCAGGATCTTGCTAGGTAGACTGTTCTTTACAACTACAGAATGTGAAACCAAAGATTTTGCAAATAGGGAGCAGTACATAACACTTCAGGACCTGAATGATCTGTCAAGGAGGTGGTCTCTGTCAACTAGAGTGAGAGCACTGTAATATGAGCTAGAGACAGATTTTTGAGAAGTGTCAAGGAACCAGAAATGCTACAATTCTGGGGAGATGCACATATGACAAGCAGATTAGGAACAAACAAGCAGAAGAGTAATAGTAAGGCAATGATTCTATACAAAGGAAGAGACAAAGGAAATAGAGTAAATGCAAGAAAGGATTGTAGTCAGGGATCATGAGTCACAGAATCATGGATGATAGAGGCAGCAGAGTCATGAAAGTTAGTAATTCTCAATACACTGGATGACAAACTCAACATAGTTTTGTAGGCTTACAAGAAAGTTGTAAATAAGGTGTGTCCTGTACCTAGAGTGCTTCTAGAGGAGTTCTGCATAGTCAGACAACAGTACCCCAATCCTCTAGCCAGAATGCCTATATTACTGACAATACTACAGCCCTTTGTGCCTACTAGCTGACTTACAGAAGAACAGATGTGAGTGATTAGAGAATTGTGATCAGGATTCCTATGGCTGGAAGAATGGAAACTTGCAGAAAACCTATTAATGCTACAGTCAGAAGTGTTTGTGTGGACAGAAGAGGAGTAAGGAACATTAGACCCTACATACTTTGATCCTATTCGAATTCCAACTGTAGAGCATGTACTATGGGTAGAGAAAAGTATTCTGATTGTATACAGAATTGAGAAGAGGGTGATTGAGTTGTTGAAGGAGAAGTTGTGTAACAGAGTGATAGAACTGTTGAATTCCTCCTATCAATTGTAATGGTTTTGCATCACAAAGAAAGACAGAGTATCCTTGCAATTTATTATTGATTTGCAGAGGTTAAACACAGTTACAATAAAGGATGCAACTGTTCCACTAAACATGAAACTAATTGCAGAAAGCTACAGAGGTTGTGCATGCTATATGTAACTTGATTTGCATATTGTGTTTGATTAGAGGAGTTTGGATGAGCAGTCTAGAGACCTGACAATGTTCCAGACACCTCTAGGGACGTTTTGCTTGACAGTATTGCCAATGGGTTACACCAACTCAGTACAGATTCTGCATAATGACTTAGTGTTTATTCTTTGCAACAAGATTCTGGATGTTACAAACCTATACACAGACAATGTTCTGGTAATTGAACCCTGCTCAAGATATGAGAAAGCAGACAGAACAGAGGAAATGCTTCCTAAGAATGAGGGAATACAGAAGTTTGTATACAAGCATCTGATAGACATAAACTGGATTTTGCAGAGAGTGAAAGCTGTAGGAGGGATGTTTTCTGGGAAGAAGATAACACTTTACAACAAATCTGCAATATTTGTTGAGCATAAGCTGACATATTTGGGGAGAGAGGCTGAAGAATCACAAATACAGAAGGTTAGGGATTGGCTGCCTTGCAAGAGTGTTACAGAAGTATGGGGATTTCTTGGAACAGTAGGAGTGCTTTGTGTTTTTATTCGAAATTACACAAAGTTAGCACAACCACTCAATTGACTCACACAAAAGAACTTGATATTCAATTGGAATGATGAAGCACAGAAATCTATGGATGTACTCAAGGAAGCAGTTTTACATTGCCCTACACTAACACTAATCAACTATGAGTTAGAGTATCCAGTAGTCTTGGCAGTAGATTTGTCTATTATTAGAGTAGGATAGTATATTAGTCAGGAGCACCTGGATTGCAAACAGAGAATAAATCGATTTGGATCAATTAACTGGAACACAATACAAGCACAATATTTGTAAGCAAAAATAGAGCTGTTTGGACTTTATTGTGCACTTCACACATTGTGTATATATCTCATAAGCATCAAGAAATTAATTGTGGAAATGGACACTTCATACATAAAGGGAATGATTAATAAGTCTGACCTACAGCCTAATGCTACAATCAATTGCTGGATAGCCAGTATTTTGCTATTCGATTTTGAGTTCTGCCACATTCCTGCATCAGACTTTAAGTGTACAGACAGATTATTGTGACACTAAGCAGCACCTGAAGACCCCCCAGACAACAACACCTATGAAGACTGGATTGACAAGTCATACAGATTTTACACAGTGGAAATAGAATCTACACAATACAGACATCTGCTGGAAACTTGCAGGTCTACAGAACACAAAGCTTTGTTAGTCAAGTGTGTAGAAACACAGTCCTGGGTTTCAGATGTGATGCACTGGGAGACACACAACAACATTATTGACAAATCATTTCAAGTAAACAAGGATGCACTACAGGCAACACATTCTGGCAGACTGTAATGTAGATTATTCCTAGAAGTTGTTATTCTAAAAGGGAACTGGAATTGGATATGTTGAGATAGACCAGAATGACCCAATCCAGAATGTAGAAGAGTAGAAGATGAAGCAGACAAAGGGCTACAGGAGTAGGAACCTGGAGGAGAGTCTTGTAGAGTTGTGGGAACTGAGCAGGTAGAGGGAGCAGATGACAAAGCAGAAGGTGACAATCTAGAGCTAATAGGGGTTGTGTACAGTATCTGCAGTAACAAGACTGAGGGTTTGGACACAACAGTAGAACGATTTCTACAATCACTAACTACTGAAAGGCAAGAAGTAAGACTGAAGACTGTGAAAGAGTATCTTGGCTTGCTCTGCAAACTAAGCAGAATTGCAGATACTGATTTTCCAACATTTATACAATACACAGTACAGTTCTTTGTACAGAACAACAAGATTTGGCATTGAGGTCCTAAAGGAAAGCATTGGATTGTGCTGGATAAGGACAGAAGATAGGAGTTGGTTAGGATAGCACACAAAGACTTAGGACACAAGGGAATCTTTACAGTACAAGCCTGTTTACTAGATTGGTTCTGGTGGCCATCTCTTACAGAAGACATTAAGTACTTCATTAGGACTTGTCATGCATGTCAGACTCAGCAGATGCAACAAGTGCTGATTCCACCAAGTATTCTGGAGATTGTGCTGCTTTTCCAAAAGATCCACATAAATACAAAGGTTATACTGAAAGCAGGAAGATTCTGATATATTGTGCACACACACTGTTTGTTATCAGGGTATCTAGAGTTTCACATACTTTGTACAGAGAACAGAAGGACAATAGGACAGTTCATCTTTGAAGAACTTCTATACTGATACAGAGTATGTCCTGAGCTTGTAACAGACAACAGAACACCTTATGTTGTAGTGCTGGACTATTTGCAAGAACAGTACCACATCAATCATATTCAGATTTCTGTGTATAACTCCTGCATGAACAGAATTATTGAGCAGAAACACTTGGACGTACAGGAAGCAATTGTGAAGACAGTAGGAGACAATATTGGACATTAGTATAAGTACATACATTCTGTGTTCTGGGCAGAGCAGATTACAATTCAGAAAGCAACTGGATATTCTCCTTATTACCTTGTTCATAGAGTAGAGCTGATATTACTGTTTGACCTGAACAAGGTAATGTATTTGGTTCCACCCAAAGGATTGCCACTAACAACAGAGGAACTGATAGTGATATGAGTGTGACAATTGCAGAAGAGACCAGACAACCTTACACAAATGATGGAATGTGTACAGAAAGCCTGCAAAAGATACACAAAGCATTTTGCAGAAGTCAATTGTAATCAGATCAAGGACTACAACTTTGCTCCAGGTACACTAGTGCTAATCTACAATTCGAAAGTGAGCAACAACTTAGGATGAAAGATGAAACCACAATACCTTGGACCATTTGTAGTAGTGTGAAGAACAAAAGGAAACACTTATGTTGTAGCAGAACTGGATGGAGTAGTGGCCAAGTTATATATTGTAGCATTTTGCTTAATTCTGTATTTTCTGTGTTTATGTTTAACAGTTCCTATCTTGTGTCTCATTGAGGCTACAGAACTAATGCTGGAAGATGCAGAACTGTACAGGACTAGTTGTAAGGATACAGATGATCTAGACGACTGTGCTTCAGATGCTATGCTTGAAGTAGAACCAAGTACAGAAGTCACAGACTCCTGATTTGAGAATGTGCAATTTTTCAATATACCCTCCTAGTCTTGTACTGGAAACTAAAATATAGGGATTGATTCCCTACTAGCAACACTTAACAGTTGTGTAAATCTGTAAATGCTGTGTTCAACCACAGTTCTCTATGCTTTGTTATGTTTTATATTCACATACTTCTGATCTTCTGTTACATTCTTTCTCATTTACAATAAATTGCAAAAAGCCATACAACATTCTATAAGCATATAACCCTTTATACAAATTATGATTCTTTTCCACCTATTCCCATTGTATTCCACTAGTTCCATACTTAAATCATAAAAATATTCATCCATCCATTCCATTCCTCTTAACTCTCTATTTTATCTACTTTCCTATCCATTCTATCCATTTCTGTTCTATTCTGTTTATTCCTTACATTTCCAGTTTTTTTCATAAAACATAACTGGACTTTTATTTCACTACTTTCTACCCTGTTCTATTTCCTACTCTAACTCTTCCACCCTACTATCTACAGAGGCTTCTGCTGCTATGGCTAAGAAGTTGATACTCTGTCTCAGAGCTATAATTTTTGTATCAAACTTGTTCTTCATTGTCATCAGCTACAACTCTAGGTCATTCAGCTCCTTAGTCATCTGTGAGTAGAGGTTGCAGACTGTTCTGGCTTTACTATATATGATTGGAGGGATGACAGAATGCAGGTTCTGAGTTGTACTGTACAATTCTGCAGTTTGCCCCCTAGTCTTATACTAGATTCCCTTCAGGCTACATCCAGAGTGGCAGAATATGTATACTGTGCACTGGTTTTCTACACAAATGATTACTATTGACACAGTCAAAAATAAGATTGAAACAGACTTACTTGAATTACTGTAGTACAGCCAATCCATTACAGTCTAGTGAGTGGATCCCTAAGGACCCTTGTGCCTCTCTGTACACTTCACACACTCAGGTGTGTAGAAGACCATTCCCTCTGCCCAATCTGGAGGGATATCCTTGTCCTCCTTACTTGAAGACTCTACCACAACCTTCTAGTTTTTTGTGTATGTTTCCTTGTTAGAGACTAGAATCTCCACCTCTATAATAGTGTGCTTCTTGCTCAGGAGCACTAGTACTGGCTCTAGACAACAAAATAGAGTCAGTATACCCAGAAAATCAACTACCCCTCATCTACATTACCTTTTTCCTTACTTTTGTCCTCTTTCTTCTTTTCCAGCTTTGTAACTACTTAAGGAACTAAGAGAAACATTATATTAGCTTAGTATGATTTGTTAGTCATACTTGTACTTACTGACTATGACTTGTTTCTCCTTCCCATCCCTTCTTGTATTGACCTTCTCTTTCTCTACAACCAGCTTTTTCTTTTCCAGTTTCACAACTTCTTTAGGAACTAGGTAAAGACAACATTAGTAGTGTATGATTTGTTAGCCATACATTTAATTTGTACCTGGCTTGTTCCCCTTTTCTACTACCACCTTTGACCTTTCTGCATTTGTAACAGTATTAGAACCTGTGTAAACAGTTAGTTTATTGTACACAATTTGTTAGTCATACTTGTACACATACCTTTAGACCCCTCCTTTTCCTTCCTATCTTTCTACTTTGTTACTAACTATACCAAAACTGTAGCCTTCTCCTTCTCCTTCTCCTTCTCCTTCTCCTTCTCCCTCTCCCTCTCCTTCTCCTTCTCCTTTCCCCTCTCCTTCTCCTTCTTTGCCTTAGCCTGAGCCTCTTCCTTAACCTTAGCCTGTATTACTTTCTCAGCCTCTGCCTTTACTTTAGTCCTAGTGGCAGTTTTGTCCTCCTTTGCTTTTACAAGCTCCTCTACTGTTGTCTTACAATCTACAAGATGTTCTGTGTCAGTAGACAGATTAGAAATCAGGAAATAGGAGACTTACTGCCAGATTGACTCTCTACTAGTATAGACAAAACCTCCTTACCCTCTGAATTGTTGTCATTGTGAGTGTCATTGTCTGAGCTCTCTTTGTCTTCAGACTTGGGATCCATAGTCAATCTGTTGGTTTCCTCCTTTGTAACCTTGTCCTCTAGTTTGTTTTCCACATTAGAACCTGTAGAGTACATTAGTATATGAGCCAGAGACAATGTACTTTACAGAAGTACTCACTGAGTGTACATTCAACTAGCTTGTCATCCATGTCCATTCCCTTACTGGCTACTATGTTGTTACACATACAATTTCCAAGGAAAATCACAAAATCAGTATAAAAAGAGTGGAAAAGAGTGTAACACTTACTGTCAGATTTGCTAGGGAGTAGTAATGACATAGTAAGAGTGATGGAAGGAAGCAGGAAGAATAAGCAACAATGTTTACACACACACAGAACTTACATTCAGCCCACCAATTATTAAATCAACCATGTGACTGTAGACAGTCACAAGCAGACACACTAGGAGATGAAACAATCAGCATCACACTAAGAACTGTACATCACATGCAGACAATCACAGCAATCAATTCCAAACACTCATGTGACTCATAGAAGCCTACTCTGAGAACACTCAACTATTCCACATTGTAAGCATTTGCAAACAGAACTGCAAGAGTGTACAGTCTTGGAATTGGCTTACACACATTGTTTTCTCTACAGGATGTACAGATTATGTACTTATCATGGGCTCAGAACACAAGTTGTGTCACAGTGAGTGGCTTAGCAAACCATTATGTCATTATTGCCTGGATCAAAGTACTACAATCTTCCAATCAGATAAGACATCAGAGCAATCAAAGTGTTGATCTTAGGAGACTGCCAGAAATCTCAGAACTCTCTGCACCTTGTCTGTACTGATCAAATGATAATAGTATGAGAACCTTCTATTTCTTTCAATGTAAATCTTGCTTTTCCCTTTTGCATAACATTTCCTGTAGCTAGAATGCAGACCACTTAAATTTTCCTCATACATTTTCACCCTATTTTCTTCCAACCTCTGGCAAAAGGTTCTCTTATTTGTTTTTGTATATTTCATTATTTTTCTTTTGTTCAGTCATGACATTTCCCTGTTAGTACTATGCTTTTCCAGAACTCAGAAAACTATAAATACAGCTACTCATGTACTAGATACAGGGGGAATTCAGATAGTTCACCCATCAATTTAGCTCTTGTCTCTTGTCTTGAAGTCCTCTAGTGTGAGGCATAGTTTTAGTCTTTATTGTTTTCTGTATCAGATTGTTTGTTGTACACTTTGCAAAGTGCACTTTCTGTTATTCACATCACTCTTCCAAGGTTACAACTGTACTAGAAGAACTCACACCTGTTCAGAACCACTCTAGTCTCCTAAGACTCATGGTTTAGCTCCCCCTCAAACTTAACAAATCACCTGTGATCTTCTCTTAGACACTTCACAGGAGTTTCAGGAGATTATGTGAGAGGCTTAGAGGGATCACACAAAGAGGGGGGATAGTGGACTCAGCTTGCTCTCTCACAGCTTGCTTCATTGTCTGTTCATTAGTTAGTCTATATATACTATGTAGGTATGTCTCAGATGTAGAATGTATGATGGAAGGTATTCCATCATTGTTCATCATTGCTTGTAATGTAGTTTATATTATCTGAGACATACTCTTGTATAGTCTTGTCTTAACACAATCTCTTTACTACACTTACAGTGTTTACTCTGTTAACTCTTCATATACTTATAGTAGGCATTCCAAAACTCTTCAAGTTCATCTGAGTTAGATATGTATGTAAGGCTTCTTTTTGTCCCTACCTTTAAGCTCTAGGGAGCCTTATATCCTATCTTGACACAATAGTTAGGTTGCTTTATTACCTAGGCTGTTGTCTCCAAAATGTCAATGTATTAGTCTAAAGAGGATATGGTTATGTTCTGCTCTACAACCCTATCATGAACCTTGACCTTGACCTTTAAGTGTCCAGTTGCCTTGTGTACATACAGTATGCTTTTGTGTACATGCAGGCTTGATGTGACTAGTAATAATATATTACCTTCATTTTTATTAGCTTGGATTAATCCCTATAGAGAAGACAAAACCTGTTACTATTATCTTCTTCAGGATTGGATTCAGACAAGGTGATTGTATCATTTGCAATACCATCTACAAGAATTTGCACAAGTGTATCTTCTGCTAATTCATTGTCAAAGGCACTAATGTTGCTCAAACTAGTAAGAACAGGCTGGCCTGGATGGCAGGAAAACAGCCCCCTTAGTAACAAATTGCTTCAGCATGAGAAAGAAATCACACACATGAATTATCAGTATACCTCTTCACTTACTGGCTCCATTTGCATTGCATTAGCAGCTTTCAGAGGGCAACCATGCTTGCAATGTAGGACAACAGGCTTCAACTAGGAATAGGAAATCATATAATGCTGTCACAGACAAAGACAATACCTTGTCATTGTTCTTTTTGTTACAGTCATCTTCAGAATTTGTGATGATTGTAGCACTTCCCAGTGTGAGTGCATTTACACTGGACCCTTTGTGTTGACAAAAATCTTTATAATGCTTCAAAGATAATGAGTAAATATGAAGAGAACAGTAAAGAAGAGCACCTTAGTCTCTTGAGCCACATGAATCCCACCATCAACTCTGTTCTTGTCTTGAAGTTTCGCCAGAGCTCCTTCATCAACCCAGACTGAAGTATGCTGCAATGCAACATATTATTATTCAGACTCGTTAGAAGAGAGAAGGTTGAAAGGGCCTACTTTAGCTTTGTCACCATGGACATCAGTATTTAAGTCGCTTTGTCCTGGCACTTGCTTGGGAGGCGACCATGATGCTTCAATACAGGAGCATCCTGACTTGCAGCCTCAGATCT
>NW_006760395.1:2701051-2706795 GCF_000271605.1 Fomitiporia mediterranea MF3/22 | reverse complement strand
GCGGAGACGAAGACGAGCAAGACATCAACTATGACGAGGCGACTGAAAGAAATCGAGGAACAACTCTACTCGAGCAACGATTACTCGAAACGGGGAAAACGAACCACAGAGAAGAAAATCGATTCATTCGTTGAGGACATGGCCACGCCGGTTGCAGGGAAAGTAAACTCAGACTACCACATTCTGTTACAGTGGTTGGATTCGCTGAAACCCATACCGGCGGAATCGACGTGAGTTGGCTTACCGCTGTTAGTCGTAAGTTGTATTTGCTCGTCGGACGGACATTGGGCCCCCGAGAACATTCTCTCTGTCTTTATGTGCTCCTGTCTTTGTCGGAATTTGTGTATCAGTAAGAAACCATTGTTCGATATGGTGGTAGTGGCCTGCCTTTATGCTTCCCTTCTGCTTTGTCGCTGTAGGTATACATCGTTCTATGTAGGAGCACCAACATACATTTATCCTCCCTTCTCGTGTATGTTCGTCGGAATTGGTGTACCAGAGTGCTTATTTATAATCCCCTGTCGTTTGAACTTTCCACTACACCGCACCCGAGCAAAGTGGTAGTCGTCTTAGCTTGTAGTATATACGAATGAATACAAGACAAAGGGGATTCTGTTTATCTTACTGCCTGACCAATTTAGCAAGAAAAATGCAATTTTTGGTTGTAAGCTGTGCGAACTATGAGAGGCAGAATGGCACGAGTAGTGTGGGATCGGCTGGATTCTGGAACAGCAGAACAAACCTACTCATTTCAAGCCTTTAAGTTGATCCTTATTCGACACGCTGCGTTTTACGTCTCATTTACTAGTATAGCACAATGTATCTAGTATATAAGGGTGCGCATATATGCGCATATATCTAAGTGCCATTCCAAACTCCCTGTCTTAACAGGTTATGAGCCTTGGTGGCTTGTGAATGGCACCATCGACACGAACGACACCACGAACGCAACCTCTACCTCAGACATCTACCCCCCCTCCTAGTACTAGTGCTCCACCTACAAACGCAACGCCTCTAACAATGGCACAATCTACGTTAACGTTCAAGTCTCCAAAGATCAACAATGATCAACTTGCTACATTCTTTAAAGACATAGAGAAGCTTACAGGTGCAAAGAACTATAAGATATGGCAACTACACATTATGAATGCACTAGCAGCAATACTGCTCAGTGACCATCTTACAAACGATCCCCCTAGCACAGATGCAGACAGCACACACACAGGGAAACTATTGTATCATTTCATAACAAAGACAATATCAGATACAGTGTATGCTAACGTTACAATGCACAAAACAATGAAAGACCTCATGCAGGCACTAGCTGATTGATACAATGTGCAAACCATGTTGACTCACACAGTTGATATATCAGTGCTGTTCACAGCTAGAGGACACGTTTCACAGTTTGACAAGATGCTAGACCAAATAGAACAAGTCTATGTGCAACTGGTAGCTCACAGTAAAGTACCAGATGATAATACTTATGTCTCAGCAATAAATCTTGCTACTCCAAGAGAGTACAAGTGGGTTGTAATGATGATTGATAGGCAGAACACACATTACAATAGCCTACCCACAGTCACTACAGCTCAATGTCAGGTGTTCACACCAGCAAAATTAATTCACAAATTACACAACACATTTACTGAGTGGCAAACACAGAACCACCAGAATAAACATAGTACACTAAATAATAATAATAAAATAATGAATAATCACCCTCTATCCCTAGGGCCTACACAAGGTCAAACAAGAGGACAAGGACACAGTAGAGGCAACACAAAGCCTTACAAGACAATGAAATGTTACAATTGTAACAAATATGGACATATGTCCAAAGAGTGCTACAGTCTAGTAACAGACACTACAAAGGAAGCACAAAAAAAGCAAATGATGACAATGACGAATGCATCTACATCACAACAAATTACAGCTCAAACAATGAGTGCTATGCTTACAGACCCAGCAGCATTTATTGACAAAGTAAACGAAATGCTAACACTAAACACTATAAACAATGAACAAATGTAAGAAATACAAGGGGAACTCACACTTGATGAATTCCTCAGGGAATATAACCCAAATGTATGTATTAATACATGTTCTTATGGAATGACAAAACTTACACATTGTATTGACATACTTGATTCAGGTGCTAATATCTATACTACACCCTATCTATTTCAATTAACAAATGTACAATATACAAACCCTATAAATGTTACAATTGCAAACAAAACAATAATCATGCTCAGACAAAGTGGAGCAATGATAATTAGAATACAACAAGATGCAAACAACAAACACAGAACGAACGAAACGAATGTAAGCAGTATCATACTACATAATGTATACTATCATCCCAATCTAAACTTCACATTAATCAGTAAAGCATTACTATGTGAAGCAGGACACAAATTAGTAAAAACAAACAATACATGTACTATCTATTCACCTGCAAATAAAAAGATTGGAGAAATACGAGTATACAATAAGTTATATATGATAGTATTGTATCATCATTACCAACAGAATGTTAACACAATAACTATAATTGACTTACACAAACGAATGGGTCATATTAACTTTGAGTATTTATGCAAACTCATACAAAATCATTCTAAAATAATACAACAAAAAGTAACAGACAATAAGAATGTATGATGCAATGATTGTATGCATGCAAACATACAATGTAATGATATACCTAAAATACAAACGTCTGCAATTTCTAAAACATACAGAGAACGTCTACATATTGATATATGGGGTCCAGCACCTATACAAGCATACAGCAAATATGAATACATACTTACAATTGTTAATGACACTACACAATGGGCAGATATGATACCCATGCATCATAAAAGTGATGCATTTACTGAATATGTCAAATACACTATGAAATTATTTATACAATACAGTATAAAAGTAAAAACACTACAAAGCAATAACAATACTGTCTTCCTAAGTAATGACTTTACAGCATACATAGAAAGTCAAGGAACTATACAACAATTAACAGTACATGATACCCTACAACAAAACAGAGTTGCAGAACGTATGCACAAAACAATATTTAACAGAGTACAAATGTGTCTATTAACATCTAAATTACCTACAAAATTATAGGTATATGCTACACAATACCAAACATTTATTCATAATTGAACACTACATACTGTAATAAATTTTGCAACACTATATTACAAACAGTTTAACAAACAATACACTATTGATAACATACAAGAATTCAGAGCATATTGTATCATACAGAACAAAAATATGCACAAACTAGAGCCTAGAGGTAAATACACACAATGGTTAGGCAATAATAACAAAAGTAAAGGCTATATAACATGGCACAATAATAAAATAACAGTTGAACAAAACCTGCAATTCATAGATGTACAATCATCTAGAATTGAAGGGGAGAATAATAATAATAACAATAATAATAATGGAACAAACAGAACTAACAGAACAAATAACAGAACAAACAACAGTAATAATAATACAAACAGAACAAACAGAACAAATAATAATAATAACAATAATAACAGAACGAACAGAACAAATAATAATGATAATAATAACAAGTTACAACAATCAACTCGTGAACAACAAGTAACAAAACGTGCTAGAGGATTAAACTACAACAATGAAATAAATCTAGTAATATATCTAACAGAATTTAACAAACTACTTAACAAAGTATATAATGATCCATTAATGTATTACAATACTATAACAAATAATGATAAAGCACAATGGATCAAAGCTATGAACAAAGAAATAACAGTATTACAATTACACAATACATGGGAATATACATACCCACCAATAGATGCAAATATAATTGGAACAAGATTTGTCTACAAATTAAAACAACTAGCTAACAGCAATATAGACAAATACAAAGTACAACTAGTAGTACAGGGTTACACCCAAAAGGACAGAATAGATTTCTATTCAGACAACCTATTTGCTCCAGTTACAAAATTAACTACAGTACAATTATTATTAAGCTGGGCAGTGTCTAAAGACTACAAAATACATTAAATAGATGTAAAATCTGTATATCTTTATGGAGAATTAAATGAAGACAAACATATCTATGTGAGACCTCCACTGGGTAAATTACTAAACAATATCAAACCTGGTCAAGTGCTAAAATTAAATAAAGTACTATATGGACTAAAACAAGCAGGACAACAATAGTATAAGAAAATTACAGATATACTATACAAAATAGGATTGCAACAAGCAAACTATGACAATACTGTATTCTATAAGAAAAGGCATAACAAAACAATATTAATAACATTCATGCATGTCAACAATATCACTATTATTGGTGAAAACATTACTATAGTGAATGCATTCAAAGAAGTGTTAAAACAATATGTTACATTTACAGACAGAAACAAAATACACTGGCTTCTAGGAATCAAAATCCAAAGAAATAGACAACAGAGAACAATCTGCTTACAGTAAAGTCACTATATCCAGAGCATAATACAACAATTTAAGCTCAAGAACAAAAAACTGTTACAAACTCCTATGATGCCTGGGACATACTTAACAAGTATGAATGATATGATTGATGACAAACAATTTATGCAAACAATACTGTACATGAATATGGTAGGATCATTATGCTACACAGCAGATTGCACTTGGCCAGACATTGTATACATTATGGGCCAATTAGCACACTATCTACAACAACCAAATATGAGCCACTACAAAGCAGCAAAACATTGCTTCCAGTACCTAAAAGGAACTACAAACTACTGGCTTCATCTTGGAGGCACAAATACATTGACCATACAAGGGTACTGTAATGCTGACAGATGAATGACAGAAGGACACTGATCAATTAACAGATATGTATTCCAGTTGGGAAAGTAAACAATATCTTGGTCAAGCAAACAACAGAACCTGGTACTACTATTGACTTATGAAGCAGAGTTGCAAGTGCTGGCATACACAACTCAAGAGGCCATTTGGCTCAAACAACTTGCTGAGGAAGTACTGCAGACAGAATCAGCACCCATTACAGTCTATTGTGACAATCAGGGAGCAATACAAACTGTCAAATCCAAGGAGATCACTTTCAACACTTGAACAAAACACCTTGATTTGCAAAAGGACTTTGTCTGCTGTTACATTCAGAACAACTACATCAACATACATTATGTTCAAACACAGAACCAACTTGCAGACATCCTTACAAAAGCACTTTACGTCCCTCAAATCAAGCACCTAATAGAACTTATAGGTCTTCAACGTTAACGACAGAATATTAGGGCTTGAAGGGGAGTATTTGACATGCTGTGTTTTACGTCTCATTTACTAGTATAGCACAATGTATCTAGTATATAAGGGTGCACATATATGCACATATATCTAAGTGCCATTCCAAACTCCCTGTCTTAACAATCCTACATCACAAAACCGAGTATATGTGTACCCTGTAAGCACAGTAATTTTTAGAGAGTGTAAAGAGAATTTTATGTGGAGTTTTACATGTGCTAGATTTTTTGCAATCTGACCCAAGCACAAGGACAAGTAGGTTTGTGTGAGTTCTATTTTCTCTAACTCAATACACTCCGAACCATTCTGAAATATTTTTACAGATTCTGAAGCACATTAAATAGAGGAAAATTTAGGTAGCTCATTCAATGCAATTGACAGCCTATTTATTGAAAAAAATGCATTTCTGTCGTCCTTTTTTT
>NW_006760395.1:2689050-2700826 GCF_000271605.1 Fomitiporia mediterranea MF3/22 | reverse complement strand
CAAATCTAAGACACCTAATAGAACTTATAGGTACGTTCAACGTTAACGACTAGATATTAGGGCTTGAAGGGAGTATTGACATGCTGTGTTTACGTCTCATTTACTAGTATAGCACAATGTATCTAGTATATAAGGGTGCACATATATGCACATATATCTAAGTGCCATTCCAAACTCCCTGTCTTAACAATCCTACATCACAAAACCGAGTATATGTGTACCCTGTAAGCACAGTAATTTTTAGAGAGTGTAAAGAGAATTTTATGTGGAGTTTTACATGTGCTAGATTTTTTGCAATCTGACCCAAGCACAAGGACAAGTAGGTTTGTGTGAGTTCTATTTTCTCTAACTCAATACACTCCGAACCATTCTGAAATATTTTTACAGATTCTGAAGCACATTAAATAGAGGAAAATTTAGGTAGCTCATTCAATGCAATTGACAGCCTATTTATTGAAAAAAATGCATTTCTGTCGCCTTTTTTTTTTTTTTGCATACTACATGTCACAAATACACGTGATTTTGGATTTTGCCATTACTTTTGCAAATAGCTGTAATGTCCATTTCCCAAATATCAAAGGGAAGACATACTATTTTTTTCAAAATGACGTCGGCCAGTCCGACTTGGATGCCTCATCTAAGATGGAACAGACACACGGACTTTGCTGAACTAAATTTATCTTTATGTTCTGTTACTTGTCTCCTCAATCCGCATTTATTCTACCTCATATTCTAATAATATTTATTGATCTTGTTACAAATGGGTCATGACACCCTATACTTCAAGATGGGCCACATAAGTAGAAAGGGTAATGTTATGTAACCATAACAACGACTCTATCTTGCTTGTGAGATAACTCCCGAGCAAAGTTGTAGACACTACACGACAACGCAACGCGGCTGTCAAGCTCAATCCAGTAGTTGAACCAATACTATTCCAAATCCTTGGCATTCTACATCATCAAAAATCAATAAGCGATGTGACACTGCAAAATATTACTATCGGACAATAGGTAATATGCATATCGGATGTCGCCACACGTACACAGCACGGCAAGAGTTCCAGCCAAGGAACTCGAGGATGCATCCGCATTGAAGCGTCCTCCTGATCCTCAGCCACGTGGCACACACGCGATGCAGGGTGGAAGAAGCGAGCATAACTAAAAGTCTACCAATACTACTAGTACTAGTATGTCTTATCGGACTTAAAGGACACGGGAAAAACGACAGAAACGACAAAGTCCAGAAATGACACGAGGGAACTAATCATCATGCCTGTGGCGTACCATACAGGATGGGCAATCAGTCCCACGTGGCAAAGCAAAGTCTGCATGCGATGCACCGCAAACATATCCTGAAATCGAAACGGAGATAATGATGGAAAAGCCCTGAAATCTAACCCGAGCGGCTTTTTTTTCTCCTTACGAAAATTAACGGCGGTATTCCATTTCCAAATCATCGGGTGCACTCAACGGATTGTTTAGAAGAGAGTGGAGATACGCATTGGCAGCAACTTTGTGTTCTCTTGATTCACATGCAACATCAGACAAGCTTGTTCAAACAAGTTAGAGACAGACAGAAGCAATATTTATTCCGAGTCGAGGAAGAACGGAAATAACCAGTTTTTCCGGAAGTCCTTATTGGGGGAAGCATACACAGATGAACAAATGCACCCAACAACCACAGGTTCAAAACGACGGAACAACGGAGTGCGTAAGAAAGGAAGACAAAGCAAACAAACCGCTGGCCATGAGCGCACGATACTAGTACTCAAAGAGGTTGAACTACGAAGGGCACGGAGCAAAAGACTAGTAAAGACAAGCAAGGCATGATAAAAAAAGTAAACGTCGTATTGATGGAGAAAGAATAAGTAGAATACGGGAAAGTCGATAGCCAATAAGTAGTAGACTGGTACAAAAACAAGATAGAATAGGGGTCCAGGTGTTTCGGACAGAAAAAGGAAGGAAACGATGCAGATCTTAAATATAGAAATACACGTGCGTTGGGATGATGAGTGCGTGACCAAGTTAACCCCAAAGCCCAAAACAGAGGAAGGAAAAGAACGAGAAGTGAGAATACAGGGACAGGTAGGAAGGGAGAGATCCTTCACCGAGCAGACCGAGTATTGAGTCATCCAGTCGTGCGGCATGTCGTAAGGTTGTTTCATACAATAATTAATTTCATATATCAGTTTACCGGACGCAGTCTATCGCCTTCTTGAACGAGCACGCCAGTCTTCGCGAGTGCCGCCGCGGCGCGTGTCACTTCTTGTACGTCAAAGTCGTCGTGTTTGTCGGCCGGCATTGCTGCATTTAGGTAGTTCACTAGAGCGCCGATACTGAGTTCGTCCCCGTGATCATACGTCGTTTTGAAGAGATGCTCGACTGATGTTGAGATAAACGCCAAACTATGAAAAAGAATAAGACTTCTGTGCATTGCTGGCACACTGGTCAAGATGAGACTTACCGGCCACTTGCCGAGCGAAGTTCAGCTTTTGCTGACGTGTCCTCAGCCCGTTGGCGGGACTGATGTGAACCACGGCCGTGATGATAATCGTGCGGCTGTCGGCGGACATATTCATATTGGCGCCTCCGGTCTCGCCCAGGCTCCTCGTCCATTTCTACGTCCACATCGTGCTCACCATCGGCATCTTCGTCCATTGACACGTCATCCATGTCGTCCACAGATGGGGCCCTCCGTAGTGCATACGACGGTGCGTCGTACTTGTAGTGATTAGCTATTGCTGCTGCTTGTGCCGACAACTTATATCTCCCACTGGATGAACCATGTGAAGACGACGGTGCGTATGACGGAGGGGGAGGGGGCCTCGCGTACGGATGACCTGACGCCTTTTCATATCTTTGCCTATGAGAATAAGAAGGTCCGTCTTCGTCTGGAGAATCCAGCTCGAGTGAACGGTGACGAGGGAGAGGACGGTCGTCTTCAGATTCAAGGTCGTCATCAAATGAGCCGTCTGCGTCCAGGTCTCCGTTGTAGCGAGATGCACCATGACCAGAATAACCGCCATAACGCGAGTCGTACGGCCCATGGGGCGAGTAGCCGTGAACCTTCTCCTGTCGACGTTGGCTAAGAAAGTAAATAAGTAAGAGACATAACAGAACATTTACGGGAAACCTACTACCGTGCCAAGCACTTGCTGCGGTGTTGATGCCATGGATAAGCACAGAACGAACTGTCCTGGCGGAGCTGGACCCATTTGCCGCAAAGACCACAGAAAACACGGTTTGGTTCGACTTCACGTAGAAGTGGATCCGCCTTAAGTGCTGCTGCACGTTGCTCTGCATTTTTCCTACGAGCATCATGCGAAGCAAGTGCCGACGGTCCGGAAGCAAGTTCGCGCAGTGCAGTCGGCGGAGAGCAGTCCGGGCCAGAGGCATATGAGCCACTTGCCATCGATGTTGGTGTCGCATACGGAGAGCCTCCACTTGTGCGCGCAAAGGGTACTGGTGCAGGGAGTGAGCCAAGGGAAGGAGCAGGTGCACGAGACTTTGAGCTAAGCGACGGTGCTACCGAAGTTATGGAGGAGTGCAAACGATTCACTGGTGGATGTCCTGCTCCTCCGCTCGCACTCGTATGTCCATTTGGAATAGCGACACCTGAAATGCCATTCATTGCTGAACGTCCAGGTGATGCAATTCCTACATCTGCGGATCGGTGATCAACAGGTAGAGCACTAAAGTAAAATGATAGTTAACAAATGTAGATGCAAACCACAGCGCAATGTCCAATGAAGAGAAAAATTAGGTTCGAACGTAAAAACGAAAACAAAGCTTGAAAATAGAAGGACGGGAAAAAATGGGCGGTATTTCTCTATGTACCTGAACGGATGACGGCCCTGAGAAGAACGCGCACGGCACTCATCGTGATGCGCATACCAGGTCTGCAATGCATAATACGTATCATCAGCCCGTATGGGGATCCATCGGTCGCAACGGGCGCACATGACGCGATCCACGTCGACCATACGAACGTCTGGATCTCTTCTCAGAATGGCCACTTGGCCTTCTGCAGCACCCTCATCCCTGGCATTTGCATACCTGAGCACACCAACCCATTGCAGCGTGAACACAATCCAGGACCGCGTATCAGTCAAAAGAAGCAACAATTGACAGATAGCCCAATTGCCGCCCGGATTTGGTCCGCATTGAAGTATAATTAACGCAAATACGGCACGTCATGCCGTGCATGTGTTTTGTAAAAAAGGTGGGGATAAAGAGCAGGATCCAGACAGATCCAAAGACATGGCGAAACAGCCATGAGTGGCGGTAATGCCGGCACCATCCAGGAGGCCCGATATTGGCAAATGGTTTTGAAAGAAATAGGCACCAAAGAAGCAGAAGCGATGTGGTTGGTTGAATGTTGTGATTCAAAAGGGTTGAAAGCATGCATGATCAAGAAAAGAAGGGGAAGAGATTACCAAAATCAGCAATGCGCGAGAAAAAGCCGAAGAAAAGGAAGAAGAATGCGGAAGGACGCGAACATGGTGCGGGATTGCGAAAAGAAGCAAGGGGAGAGGGGAAAGGGAAAGGTCCTCACGCTTTTTTAGACAGACAACTTTTGCGATGGGCATCCCACGGGATTGAACAGTAAGTCGAATTGGGTCGAAGGCGGATCCATTTGTTGCATGATCCACAAAGGACACGATAGGGCTCGAATTGGGCCACGTAAGGATCCGAGCGCAGATATTCAATGCGTTCCTCTTCTGTGCGTTTTGCCCGACGCTTCTTTAGAGGCGGATTCGCCATAGAGTCCACGGTCGTCTCGGGCGTGAAAACAATTGGCTCTGGACGGGGGTCGTGTCGCAGGCGGCTGTTAAACGGTAGAGAAGGAGACGAGAGAAGCAGCAATATTAGTCAGAAACACGTCCTTAATGTATCGATATTTATAAGGTAGACAAAGCTCGGGGGAGCGATACGCACCATTGATCCCGGTGCATGTCCCAGAGCCTGAGAGTGAAGCCTCCCGACTGAGGGTCGCGGAAAGGGACACCCTCTCCGCAGGTGCCGCAGACGACGAGGCCCTTTTCATAGTCGTCGACGGATGGTTTTTGCTCGTCCTGAGTGCGCTTCGGCGAGTGTGCAGGAGAGTTTGCGGGACTCGGGCTCTGTTTGGAGCGTCGATCGCCAGACATGATTGAGGCTTCTTCCTTGGGCGAGTCTAGATTCTGCCTGTCGCGTCCTGCAGACGACGCACGTGAGACGGGCGATTTGCGCTCCATCGGTCTGGTGTTATATCAATATCAATATCATCATAATCCAACCCAAGACAGTCAGTTGATCGACGACACAACAGCAATTACAAGACAGCAGTGGGCACCATGCGTAATAGTCAGACGATGTAGCATATGGCGACTGGACAAAAACCCGATACGTACGGTGAAGGCAGCGTACTGACGCGAGGAGGGGCAACAGCACTTTATTACCTTGTCAGTATACTATAGCAATCAACGTGAACAAGAGCTATCGTACATCGCCTCCATTGAGTGGGTGCAAAGGAGTGAGTAGTCAACAGCGCCTGACTTATTGGAGACTGGGAGTGGCCAGGGGCGCTCGAGTGATTCCTGGCGGCGCACCGGGTGCGAGCAGGGCTGGCGGACGACTGGACAGAGGACCGGGGGTTGGGGAGATACAAAGGACAGAGGCAATCTGAAAGTGCATTGCGCTTCAAATAGTTCTGACTGAGACGCGCTGGAAGAGGGAAAGGCAGAAAAAGATCTCTCAGAAAAACAAATATTGGATCGCAAACCCAATTTGGCAGGGACCCCGGACGCCACATTTTGAATCACCCATTGCAGAACCAGATGTTTTCGTCCGCCGCATCCCATCCCCGGCCTGGTTGGATCTGTTCATCGCTTGTGAGGCGGTGGCTCCTAGCTGATTTCTGCGGCGTCTGCAGTGCGGACATGGTCAGCGAAACAGCGACACAGTAAATATTTCTCGTCACGCATCACGCGTGAAAAGTAAATATCCGAAAGAGGCAGGGCCAGGAACAGAACTCAGAACTGACAGGAGGAGGAAGATCTTGATTTACATTGAAATTCTAGAGTGTGTCCCTGTGAATAACACACTCGGAGGCTAGGCCTGCCGTCTCTTGGGCAGTTTCCGCATTTATTTCGAGCAACAGAGAGACAGCGACACACACATGTCTCTCCCGTCTTCTTTCTCTCTTCTGCTCGGCTTGTATTTCCCTCCAGCTCGCGTGCATTCCGCCACGTAGTTGGCCTTACTCATGCGGCCACCAAATGCTCGCACACGCCATCAACATCCATCTGCAACAATGACGGGAACAACATATCACTGCCGCTCCTTCCGCGCTCTCGCCCAGATAGGCAGCCAGGATCAGGCCCTTCCAAGTCCCGCCAAGTGTCCAAACTCAATTATCATCTCGATCAGTCCTTCCACTCGTCCTTTCTAATATTCCATTGTTCCTGACTGCCGGGCGTCGTGATTTCCACACATATGTTTTCCACATCCATATATTTATTATACATTCCCAATCACCTGTCTTTCTGTCGTCATTTCGATCACAGGTCTTTATTTGTCCATCTTGCCCTGCCACCCACAGGTCATATCATTCCACTGATGTGCAATTCTTTCCCTTCGGCGTGTCAGATGCATCACATGTCTTCCGTCCGCGCCGATATCGCTGAAATTATTTTATGTTCTGCCGGTCGGGTTCCTGGACCATCTCTGTCGTTGAACTGCTCTGGTGCTCACATCCTCGCTTCTGCCGCAATCTCCCACGTGCATTTGCATGTGCACCGCGCCTGCACTCGACATGAACTCTCTCAGACTCAGAATCTAAGGCACCAAAGGATTTGTGAATATTACAAATAGAAACTTAGAAGGGAAGAACAGGAGGCGAAAGGAATTACGAAAGGTCCTCTAACGCATTGTATGGTCTGTCACAGCTTCACAGCTTCCATCCTATGCATGGAACACATCTCGTAAGTTCTTTACAGCCACTTTTATGTGACCCTTTCGTCATCTGACGAGAGCTATGTTGTGATCAGCTTTTATAAAATTTTCTTTCTCTACAGCATACCCATCTTGATGCTCTGCTATGCTATTTTCACCGTATCCACAGCGTCCTTCCCAATCAGATCGCATAGGTGAGCCATTAGTTCTGCTTTAATATCCTGATTGTGATGGGATGGGATTCTAATATGCAATGTTAATTCACTCTCAGACGCGCGCAGCCTTCCGGGCTCGTTTGGGCTGATAAATAATCACAATTGACAGTGATTTCAATGCTGATATTGATCGTTTCAACTCAACTGACACTGACATATCATAGGTGTATTCCCAAGCGCCGTGAGGTTTGCTGATTGGAACGACCCATTTTCAGTACCCATTTACACACACCTGCATTCTTTAGGAACGTAAATGCTCGCTCGGCCCCGTAGAGCACTCCGAGAACAAACCTTGAATCCGGAAAATTGTGCCGCGTTTTGTATCACTAGTATTTATAGCTGACAGGCACTGTACTGCCAGCGCCCCCCTTCACGCTCGTGTGGATTGGTCCAGGCCGCAAGCGGAATATGCCAATCTATTCGCCAAGATCAATGAGCAATAGCAAGACGGAGCGATAGAGATAGCTCATGTTATTTATTCATGCACTCAACGTAATCGGAATGCAATTCCCGCTTCCTTTCAGTAGAATATATCAAAAAATTCGTCAATATAAAGCAGGAAGTTGTGATATATATGTCTTCCGAGTTGTTTTCCAGATCCAGATTTTCCCTCGCTTCCATTGGTTTGTATCTAAAGCGCCTTTTATTCGGCTTAGCTTGATGTGTTTTTTTTACAGATTCTAGCCTGGCGCCACCGAAGTAGAAGAACACTGCGTATGCATATATCAAAGAACTCGGGAACAAATTTTATTTGGAAAACATTACTTCTCGATTGCTCCTGCACTTGCGATATCGGAGACGAAATTTTAGTGAGTTCTGTGCCTTGAATTCCTTGAACTGGGCTAAAAGCAAGCCAAGCCGCGGACTATGAGATTGCAAGACATGTCTCAGCACCTGCATATATTTCTCTAGACCTCTGCATTCCAAATCGGTCTACCCATGTCGCGGCAATTCGCTCATTCCCCTGTTTATATTTGCATAACGTTCCTGGGCCTTATCTTCGTACAGGCCACATATTAAATCACTACTTACATCCGCAAGCTATGCCCCCGCAAGCAGCCCTTCGATCGACGACAACGATGTTCTTTCTTCCTTTTTAGCGACTTTCAATAATCGGCTTCACAGCCGCAAGGCCAATTAAGTGCAGATGCCCCTTAATTCATTTGTGCGAGGTAGATAAGACGGGCGTTACTGATACAGGGGGACATGTCTGCTGACCTCTCCTTGCTAGGATCGTCTTGTGCATTTCGATTTCTGGCCTGTCTGTGAGCGATGAAATGACGCATACGTGTGTCAGTGCAAAGCTTGTACGTTACGCGTAGCGGCACGGGCCGCTACTGACAGATGGTCGTATTTCTGCAAGAGGTTCGAGAGATCTTTAGACGTCAATAATACATGCTAAAAGGCCATGGACGTTTTCAAGTTTCAGGTACACATCATGATTATGTTCATGATTAACGCAAATTTTATTCAACATTTCTCGGATATATCATGACTAGGCTTGGCATGACATTAAGGAATCATCGCCAGCAACGGGCGAATGTCCGAGGCCCGCATGACTCTGGCAGGTTGAGCGGCAATTGATAGTTTCGCAGGATGTCGATCATTCCAAACTTGTGTTACATGGGAAATCCATCATATGAAAATAGACATCTGGTCATTCACCATCTCCTGCTAGTTAGATTAGAAACTATATCTCGCCATTTTCACATCTTGTCATCTCCCCGTCAGAGTCGGACACAGACTTCCCAACAGCCTCGCTCTGTCCCTGACTCCGACTAGATTTGCAAAACGCAGATCAAAGTGCAAGCGGGTAGCGAAGATGCCAAGGCAAAGACTTGAAAGAGAAAGAAAAGAATCGCAAAAGAGCAAACACTATGTCGAATAAACTCTTGTACCTGCACAGAGCGGAAGTCTTCATTATGTCTTACGATTGCGTCCTTGCCGAATTGCCGACTTCATCGCGGTGTTTATCCTGTGTAAGTATATTCATTCATTTAAAGGTGGCTTCCTTATCGTGTCAAGGCACACCCATGGTTTCGGGAACATTACAGTTTCTCCTATTTGTAATTAGGTCCATTTCCGCAATTGAGCGCGCCCGCCTCAAGGGAAAAAAGCGAAGACATATGAATATGTTTGGCATGCCGTCTCACATTATTTTCCATACGAATCAATAGCATGGAAGTCCCGGCACAGCATTCGCCGTTGACCAGAGAAACGCAACCCATATGTTGCGCCGATGGCGACATCGTGTGCTTATTATGTACCATGCGGCTTTGTGCGTCTTTTCACAGTCCCCTGCCGCCGTTCATCCATTAAGTCATATCATAGCCACGCTCAACCACCGAAGACACGTCACCAGACACATTCGACGTACCTGAACAAGAAGACAGGGAGTGAACTTTGATCCTGTACCATTGAAAAAGTCTGACTTCGTAGGTCTAGCCTTGCCGAGGAAGCGACTGACATGAGGCCGACTTGCTTCGCGGACGTTCTAACCGGCGGAATCTTACCTGTGTGTTGGGACGAGCAGACACCATTGTAATCGAACAAAGGGACAGGCTGATTGACAGATGTGGATGTTGCAAAGATAGTGTTTCGGGACTCCTTGAAAGCAAACAAAGCACGCGTGAGATTGACCACTTCGGTTCTCAAGCCGCAACAAGTTTTGTTTTTGCCTTTTTGCGTCCACACCGCCAGTATGTGACACTGATTATTTTGCAAAAACTATTTATGCTGGTTATGCTTCATTGAGTGTCCTCCTGAAATGTTTAAACACTGACGACCAATTCAGGGAAAGCAGAGGCGGACCGGTGCAGCAAAGCCCGTAGCTGACACTCGCCACATCGACGAGATTTCAAGCAAGAGAACACGATGTTGTCTCGGACCGAGGGTGTTTATCCAATCGGACCGGCCGAAAACTACTAGGACCCCGGAGTTTGGCCTATGGCGAAACTACTTCTTTCAGGGTAAAATACCTCATAAGAGCAGACTTATGGTAAAGTTGCAAGTTACCAATGTCATCTTTGCTTGCGCATCTCCATTGACAACCATCAGACGATTTTTGCTCTAATTGTGTGGTGATTTCTTATCTCCCGACACAGCGGGAGCCTTAGAGCTCCGGGAAATGGATTGGATTGCGGGACACAGCATTTGTGATCGGACTGGTATTCCGACACCTCGGAGCGAAGTTTAAAGTAGGGACCCCGTATGCACTAGGCAGCACTGCAACGTCGGAGACCAACGCCACACAGACCTTGAGTAGGCCTCGCGAGCTACAAATGCATCTACAAACATCGCCTCGCAGAGTACAAGGTCAGAATCAGCTAGTCAACACCGGTGTTACAGACACTACTCGTCATAGACGCTCCTCACCGTCAATGCAATGCTGACTAGGCCTGACAAGACGCTCTAATACATGCCACTTTGCTCGGTCAACTGAAAAATAGCCATTATACTAACATTGGAGCCCCGAAATCTCACTCGTTAATAGTTAATCTCACTTCTGTCTGTCTGAACTGGGAAAAGAGTGAAACTGAAGGAATGGAAGAAGATGGTATGTATCTTGCTCTTGCCTTTTCTTCATACCGAACCCGATAAATGTTGCACTGCGCCGTTCATGATTGCACGGTGCATCAGAACGGATGACGAATCGCGCCACTGTCTATTCTTCTCTTTGATATTGCCGGATAATTTATGATCTGTTTTTCACTCGCGGATCTGGAAAGGAGAAATCGTGTAATTCTTCTTTACTATTTGCCGCTAAAAGGTCAAAGGTAAGAAGCATTGCCAACTTCCGTTAGGAAGTTTGTACAAGGTAGGGAACGTACTTAGTGCAACGTTGCACTACATCTACAGCCATCTATCTGATGTGTGTAATGGAACAGTGATATCAGGATGAGTGATCGGAAATTCGAATCTGCTGGGGTGCACATCTTACACATATGGTATTTTTGTGTGTTACGGGCCGTACTAGCAGTTATTATTGGGGGTTTCTAGCTCTTCAGAGCGGTTACTTGGACGAACATCATCCGAGTTGTCTATCCCACCCTCATGGAGACCCGTCAGCCATCGGTCGATACCAGCTCGTCGAGTTACTGCGTTATTTTAGACCCGCACACCTTGGCGTATACTTTCTGAATAAGTACGCTGCTCTTCTTTGATTGTGAGGGAGAACCATTGCTCCCTTACCATCCAACGTGTTATGCGCTACCTGGCGTGTCGCCACATCATTACCCCAAAACATCACAATCGATAACGGAACACCGCAGACATGTCATTTCGAAACCACGCTGTCCGTAACAATTAGCTGCTGTCTGCCAGCATTATTGACGAAATGCGGTAATTCAAGTGGAACGACACTAACTATCATCTTAGAGGATGATAATATGAATCACAGTAACCTATGTTCATTAGATCGTAACAACGGATGAACAACGATGGTGCGCCGCTAACAATTAGGATTCTGTATCACAAACTGTAGTACTAGTAACGTCAAGATGCTCGCAAAAAAGGCTATTTCGTAGATCATAATTAGGGCGAACATGTCAGTCGACTTCTGGATTTCGCCTTCGGCGAAAGTCAGGGGGCTTGCCCCCTGGACCCCCTCTTAATAATAGTTTC
>NW_006760395.1:2687023-2688960 GCF_000271605.1 Fomitiporia mediterranea MF3/22 | reverse complement strand
TAAAGCCTCTTTAAATACAACATTATAAGTAACAAATTCTTGTCCAGGATCTCTAAGTTCTGTTGGAAATAATACTTTAACTCTTGAAGCAGATGTACATCTTGATAATGCAACATATAATTGACCATGAGTAAAACATGGAGATCTAAGATCAATTCCAACATTTGTTACAGATTGGCCTTGAGCTTTATTTATTGTCATTACAAATGCTAAACAAACTGGAAATTGAAGCCTTTCCATTTGAAATCCAATATGCTTTTCAGATGGATGGAATTTGATCCTTAGGATGAAATGTATTTGACCTTTCTTGTCTCCAGAAATAAGTCTAACTTTTAGTTGTGTTCTAGTTGAATCAAGTAAAATACATCTTGTTCCATTACAAAGACCATCTTCTATATTAAGATTTCTTAAAATCATTAAAGGAACTCCTTTCTTGAGCTTCAAAATGGAGGGGGACAATCCAGAGCAAGTAATTGAACTTAAATATTCTCTTGGAAATATTGTGTTTGTATTATCAGCTCCAGTTTCTGTCAAAACTTTATTAACAGAAAAGTAAGAAACCTCTTCTCTAGGAAACATTTCTAAGATCTTTTCATTAATAGATTGAACTCTATCATTCCTTGATGAAAGAATTGTTCTATTTAAAAAGAATTCATCATATTCAGAAGTATAGATTTCAAGTTCTGGATTTAATGATTGAATGTTTGGATAAATTGTGTTAATAAGTGATTCAACTGTATTTCCACATTTCATTTGTTAAGGTAAAGTAATTGCACCATTCTCTACAGTGTGTTGACCATTTCCAATCTCAAGTAACCATTTAGCATATTGTTGGTCTTCTTCACTAAGACCTAATCTCATATTTTAAGTTAATTTAAAAACTTGTAATTGAGGCCATAATTGTGATCTTCTTAATGTTCTACTAATAATTTCTGCTCTTAAACCTTTAATAACAATTGGTAAAGTCTGTCTAAAATCTCTACTAAATACACATGTAATTCCACCAAATAATTGTTCTGAATCTTTAATATCTTTAAGAGTTCTGTCAACAGCTTCAAAACAGTATTTACTTTGAGTAGGTGCTTTATCCCAAATAATTAAAGCTGTTTCTTTAATAAGTTCAGCTAATTGAGTACCTTTTCGAATATTACATGTAGAGCTTTCATCTGGTTCAAGTGGAATTTTAAATGTTGAATGAGCAGTCCTTCCTCCTTGTAATAAAAGTGTAGCAACTCTGGATGATGCAACACAAATTACTATAAGACTTTGACTTCTAAGACAATGACAAATTGAATTATAACAAAATGTTTTGCCTGTGCCAGCTGGACCATTAAGAAAAAAACATTTTCCAAGGTTTTCTATTGCTGAAATACAAACAGATTCAAAAAAGTTCTTTTGTTCAACATTCATCTGTTCAAATTCTTGATTTGCTAATATAGTAAACTCTTTAGCTTGAAGCATATATTGTTTATGACTTCTTAAAAATCTGTTTCCAAGTAATTGTGACCAATTTTTGTTTACTAATTTTACAAACCCTTTCATACTAATTCATATACTTTGTATTAATACATGTGCTACAGTTTTGATCAAACATAGACTAATCATGATTGATTTTGTTATCTACTATTCATTGTACAAATTCTAGTATAGTTTGATCAATTCTTCATATTCCTTATCTATCTACTTTGCCTGTATGTAATATAGGAGGAAGTGCTAGATTGCTTAACAAAACTAATAACATACTTACTCTGTTTCTCTGAGCAACTTTGCAAGTTCCATTTCTACTCAATTTGAACAGTATAAACACATGTAACACTACCTCTACTTTTACTCTGTATTCATCACCTTTACCCTTCTCTTCTATTATTTCATTACTGTCAGCAACAGTATAGAGGGGACCTGAAGGCTCAGCAAGGGGACCCAGGCTACAACTATCC
>NW_006760395.1:2676864-2687003 GCF_000271605.1 Fomitiporia mediterranea MF3/22 | reverse complement strand
AAAAAATCTGTTTCCAAAGTAATTGTGACCAATTTTTGTTTTACTAATTTTTACAAACCCTTTCATACTAATTCATATACTTTGTATTAATACATGTGCTACAGTTTTGATCAAACATAGACTAATCATGATTGATTTTGTTATCTACTATTCATTGTACAAATTCTAGTATAGTTTGATCAATTCTTCATATTCCTTATCTATCTACTTTGCCTGTATGTAATATAGGAGGAAGTGCTAGATTGCTTAACAAAACTAATAACATACTTACTCTGTTTCTCTGAGCAACTTTGCAAGTTCCATTTCTACTCAATTTGAACAGTATAAACACATGTAACACTACCTCTACTTTTACTCTGTATTCATCACCTTTACCCTTCTCTTCTATTATTTCATTACTGTCAGCAACAGTATAGAGGGGACCTGAAGGCTCAGCAAGGGGACCCAGGCTACAACTATCCTACACAACAGAAATACAGAACACAAGCACTAGAATGTAGTCAGAACTTGCAGAACAAGCAGAGAGAGAGAGAGTGAGACAAGAGTAGAGTATATAGAGTGAGCCTAAGAGTACAGGACTACCTGGAGTAGACAAGATCAAGACTACAGGACCAGTCTGATCTTGTATACCTATATATACTAAACTACACAAGAGTACTCAGGGAGTATGAGCTACTAAGAATAATAAGCCACAAAGAATGAAAGAAAGGAATGTCAAAGATAAAGGTACAAAGAATGAAGGGATGGACAAAGGGTAAGAGACTATAGAATGAACAGAGAATGAAGGAGTAGTCAAAGGAATGGAATGATGAAGTAAGGAAGGGTAGTAGTAAGAGTCAGCATACATATAGTCTATAGACAGTACTCCTGAGGGACAGAAGTCCTGAGTTCTGGTACAGAAGGGTGCAGAACCCTTAGAACTGAAGGTAAGAGAGTAGAGGATTGTAACATCACCCCCCCTCTAAAACTAATTGTCCTAATTGGTAAATATTAGGCTTGGTTAACAGCTCAGGTATAGGTTAGAACAGTAGGGTTTGGAAATCTGTAAGGTGGAGTTGACACAGAGCACCTGGATAAAGTCAATAGAAGTCTCAGATTACTTTGACAGTATGAGTAAGATTCTTAGCAGGTTCCCAAGTGTGTTCTTCAACTAGGTATCCCTTCTAGTAGATAAGGAACTTGAGCTTTCTATACACTAGCTTAGCATCTGCTACATACTCTACTTTGTATTCTGGTTTAGAACTGATGAGTTCTAGTAGAGGCAGTAAGGGTCTTTGTTATAAAGGAAAACCCAGATCATAGTACTAAGACAGTAGAACCTTGTTAAACACTGAGTGTATACACTTCTATGTTGCCAGAAGTTAGAGTTTGTAGACAGAGGCACTAACCTTCTTTTCAATAACAAAGGGTCTGAAGCACTTGTTGTCCAACTTCTTCATTAGGCAATCTGTGGTCAGGTTAGTAGCTTCTAGTATAACTTTGTCACCAGGCTAGTAATCCTTAGCTGTAGACTTCTTCTAATCATAGTTCTACTTTATAACCTGTACTACCTTTTCCAAAAGAGCTTGTGTATCCTCCCTGGTTCTGTGTATCTGTTCTACAAAGTCTGTTACAGATTCAGAACTACTGTTCTAGTTCAGAACTGTCCCCTAGTACAGATGTCTCTCATGATTGAGGAAGAACAGGAACTGTCCTGTTACAGAGTGTTACTAGTTATTGTACACAAATTCTGCTAGAGCTAACCATTCAGACCAATCCAATTACTAATGATTGATGAACATTCAGAGGTAGAGCTCAATCTCCTGATTGACTTACTTAGTTTAACTGTCAGTCTGTAAGTGATAGGTAGTAGAAGGGTTCCCTTGAATTCTGAGAAGTACATACAAGTCCTACATGAATTTCAACTTGAATTACAGTCCACAATCATAAATGAGCTTCTAAGGGAGTCTATGTAACTGGAAGACATGATCCTAATAAATGTGCACCATACCTTCAGAAGTGAGTTCTGTTCAGGTTGGAACTGTGTGGACTTGTTTAGAGAATCAGTTAATAATTATACAGATAGTATTGTAACCCTAAGACTTGGGTAGCTTACTAATCAGGTCCACTAAGACTTCTTCCTAAGAGTGATCCAGGATCTGATACAGATGTAGAGGAGTCTAAACCCTTGTCTAGTAAGCCTTAGTCTGTTAGTATGTATTACAACTAGTTATATACTTTAGAATTTCCCTCTACATTCTAGACTACTAGTAGTTCTAAGTAATGAGTTCCTGTGTTTTGTGTCAGCCTGGATGTCCTACAGTCAGATTGTTGTAATGAGCTCAGACAATGTCCTCCTACAGCTTCTGATCCTTTAGAACATACAGTCAGCCTTCCTAGTAAACCTGTCTATCCTCATCCTCCTCCCAATTCCTAGCCTGCTTCTCTAGCTACTTTACTACAACCTAGTCCTGTGTATGTCTCAGAGCTTACTGTATACAGGTGACAAAGTTAATATCCTTGGATTTGAGTCAGATCTCTTGGATTGTCTCAGACACAAAACAGGAATTGTCTAAGAGAACAAGATTTTTGTTATCATTCTCCCCCCTTTCATAACCTACTTGTCTTGAGAGTAAATCAGCTTTTGTCATTTGTGTTCTAGGTTTGTAGGTTAGTACAAAGTCATAGTCCTACAGTTCTAACATCTAGCAGGCTTAGTAGTAGTTGAGCTTCTAAGGTGCCTGGAAGTATTAGAGATTAAGGTGATCACTCTAAATCTCAAACTTCTGTACAGTACTGAGGAGATATTAACACTACTCCTCTAGGGAATAGACAATTGTAAGGAGTTCCTTATTATAGATAGGGTAGTTCTGTTCTGTTATAGAGAGGGATTCTAATCAGAATGCTATCAGACACTACTTTCTGTCAATAAACTAGAACAGTACTACTCTATTTGTAAAGTCAGAAGAGTTGGCTTCAACTCAGAACTTGTTTACAACTGTCAGAACTGCTAGTACAGGCTTACTAGTAATAGCCTACTTTAGGGACTCAAACACAGACTACTACTAATCCTCCTATTGTCAAGGAACATCTTTGCTAGTAAGATTGTGTAGGGGCTGGGCAATAGTACTAAAGCCTTGAATGAAGTGTTGGTAGTAGTTCACAAACCTAAGGAATGCTTAGACCTGTTTCAGGTTCTAAGATTGTAGCCAGTTCTAAACTACAGTTACCTTTGCTGAATCCATACAGACCTCTCCTCCACCAATCATAAAGCCTAGATAATCTACTAACTCTTACACAAAAGAGTACTTTACTTCTTAGAGAAACAGTTTATTATCTTAGAGCTGTTGTAGAACTGCTCAGATCAGTCAGTAATAGTGCTTGACTGTCTAGGTGAAGATCAGAATGTTATCCAGATACACACTAACATGCTCCAAGTCAATCAGATCCACAAGGATATGATTCATGAATGACTAGAATGTTGTAAGCAAGTTAGTTAGTCTAAAGAACATTATAGTTAGTTTGTACAATCTGTAATTGGTTCAGAACACAGCCTTCCACTCATCTCTGTCTTAGATCCAAATATTATTGTATCCCTATCAAACATCCAACTTAGTGAAAACCCTAGATGTATGTGTCTTATTAATGAGCTCCTGAATCAGGGGGAGTAGGTACTTATTTTTAACAGTACCCTTATTGAGACAACAATAATCCTGGACTAGACAAAGCTTTCTATCTTTCTTTTTGACAAAGAAGAAAGAGGAGGCAATAGGGGACTTTGAGGGTTGGATCTGACTGTTCTGAAGATTTTCCTGAAGGAACTCATCAAGCACCTCCTGCTTGTCTCTGTTGAGTAGGTAGACCTTACAATCCTTAGGTTGGAAACCCTTAGTTAATTCAATTGTATAGTCCTAGAGACAGTGTTTAGGAAGCTAGTTGAATTCCTCTTCACTAAAGACTTTAGGAAACTCTTAGACAAAATCCAGCAGGCTAGGTCTATGTGTGTTCTAGAGTAGAGTTGTTCTGAGAGGGTTCTAGACTGGTTCTGTCTCAGACATTCTTCAGATTGACTCTGTTCTGCCTTGACTAGAATATGTATCCACATATCTATCCTAGTTAAAGAAGAACAACTAGTCACCTTCATCAGAACTGTTAGTAACATTAGAAGTGTCTGTATCTACTTGAAACAGTAGTGTAAGGTAGTTACAAGACTTAGGACACTGATTGAATGTAAGTGTCTACTCTAACTAGTCAATAGTAGGGTTGTGAGCCTTGAGCCATTTGAATCCAATAAAGATGTCTGTCTTTCTAAGGTTAGTGACTCTGAACTCAATACTTTCCTCATAATCCTAAATAGTCATCTATAGTTGGACAAACTTGGTGATCTAACTATTCCAGTTCAGGGTTCTGTCTATATTGTATACTAGGATTGGAAGTAGAATGTGTTAAGTAGGGAGGTAGTGTTCCTACACAAAAGCCTTATTAATGTATGAACTAGTGTATCCACTATCTACTAGAGCTATTGTTTGGATCTGGGGGGATTCTGAGAAGGGAGCCAAGAGGACAGGGACCTGGAGCTAGTACTTAGAACATTCTCAGATGAACTACTACTTGTTCTGAAGAGAATGTACAGCTTGTACAGTCTCATTGTCTGAGAGAGTAAGTATATACACTAACATTTCCTTATTAACCTCTCTCTTTCAACAAGGACAGACCTATGTCCTCAGCTGTGAACTCAGTTGAGACTATCCCTACTTAATACTACAAACAAACTACTGAGTAGTAAACAGGGCTAGGTAGTGTTCCAAATGTTCTAAGATCTTAGAACATAGAAGTAGTAGGTCAGATTGTGTAGATTTAGACTCAGATAAAGTACAAAGAGAAGAATCAAAAGAATCAGAAGAAATAGGAGAACTATCTACTTTTGTTTCCAACTTTTTTCTTTCTAATAAATAATTTTGTTAATTTATTTTTTCTACTTTTTCTACTTTTTCTGTTTTTCTTACTTTATTTACTTCTAATCCTATAGTGTCTATTGAATCAAAAGTGACTATTAAAAAATCTGAGTTATAGCCCTTCAGTACTACATTCACTATTGAGCCTTTACAAAATCCTAGAGTACATAGTTAGGGTCTAAGAGTTCTGAGGTGACTTCTAGATTTGTAGAAAAGGCTTCTTACTATAAATCCTGCTTGTCACTCATTATTACTCTAATGACCTGACAGATATACTGTTGCTTCTGTAGACAGTCCTTAATCTGGTGCCCTGACTTTCTGTAGGCAAAGTATACTCCTTACTTTCAGGCTTCTCTAATGTCTATCAGAACAGATTGATTATGAATTACAGGCAGATTGATTTAAGGGCTTGGAACTATTAGAGCTAAACACATGTGTAAGTGTTCTGTACAGACTTGACACATTCAAGCTGTAGCTTGGTCAAAGGAGATAGTACATGTCTTCTACTCAGTGTAGGTGGCTAGTTCTAGCATTATTCTAAGGATCTTATTAACCAATTCCAGGTGAAGAGCTTTTTCAAGTATTCTAATAAGGACATTATCAAACCTAAGCACAAATCCTGCCTTCCAGGCCAGGATATCAAACTCCTGAAAGAAGGTATTAGTAGAATGTTTGCCCTGTTACAGAGATGCAAGCTTGTTCTATACATTGTACTTCTCATTCAGATTAATAAAGGAAGTACAGAGCTGCTCTATGAATTCTGAATACAACTCATTGTTCTGAAGTCAGATCAGGCTTCCAATCTAATAGCCTTCAATCCAGTTCTAGGCCCAGGTGGCTGTGTTGCCTTCCTTCATGAAGGAGAGGACAAATAGAACACAATTGAGATCTGAGGATAGATTAGTCAAAGTAGTAGCCATGTATAGTTTGACTTAGTACTAGAAGTCCTCAAAGTGCTACCTATTAAAGTCTGAAGGGTAGGCTACATACACTTTCTTTCCAGAACAGGTTGCAACTTCCAGAATGATTAGAACAGGTTCTAAAGGGGCTAGGGGTATGTGGTTAGTAAAGGCCTCTTAGATAGAGGTTTACATGTATTGAGCTAGTTCTGCTTGTAACTGCTGATCTGGCAGGACAGTAGGGGTAGTAGTCAGTATAGTAGAGTCTATGTTTACACTACAAAGGAATCAACACTAAACTAAAAGGGGTAATGAATAGAAGAAGGGTGGCAAAAGTTTAAAAGGGTTTAGAAAGTTTAAAATTTAAAAATGTAAAAGGGTCAGGACAAAGGAAAGAGATCAACACAACAGTAAGTACTAATGCCTAAAACATAGGAGAGTTGTAGGGTAGTAATAGGTAGTCTTGATCTGATGTCAGTAACAGTATAGAGGGGACCTGAAGGCTCAGCAAGAGGACCTAGGCTACAACTATCCTACACAACAGAAATACAGAATACAAGTACTAGAACATAGTCAGAACTTGCAGAACAGGCAGAGAGAGAGAGAGTGAGACAAGAGTAGAGTATATAGAGTAAGCCTAAGAGTACAGGACTACCTAGAGTAGACAAGATTAAGACTACAGGACTAGTCTGATCTTGTATGCCTATATATACTAAACTACACAAGAGTACTTAGGGAGTATGAGCCACTAAGAATGATAAGCTACAAAGAATGAAAGAAAGGAATGTCAAAGATAAAGGTACAAAGAATGAAGGGATGGACAAAGGGTAAGAGACTATAGAATGAACAGAGAATGAAGGAGTGGTCAAAGGAATAGAATGATGAAGTAAGGAAGGGTAGTAGTAAGAGTCAGTACACATATAGTTCATAGACAGTGCCCCTGAGGGACAGAAGTCCTGAGTTCTAGTACAGAAGGGTGCAGAACCCTTGGAACTGAAGGTAAGAGAGTAGAGGATTGTAACAATTGCTTCTCATCTTTCTCCTGTATATCCTGTATGTTTTCTAATAGTTTATCCAGCTTGTGTATGTCTGTAGTCTACTTAGTGTTATTAATGCCTTTGTACTATATACATGTTAGAAACATCTTGTGTTTAATCCTGTACTGTAAGAAAAGATTGTATACATACTCATGTAGCCTCTAGTAGTAGGTAATGCTTTACATGTTAGTATAACACTCTAGGCTCTCAGAGATAAAAAATAGGATGTTAGTAACTGGAGTGGTTTTGTAGACTACACTTTTGCTTAGGATGACTCTCTTTATACTAAGGATTATGTAGTATTTGGGTATTTGGCAATATGTGCATTCACACAATGGATACACAGTTAATGGATCAGTCACAATGAAAATCATAGCTTAGTGTCTAAAGTAGTTCTAGTGTACACATGTATAGAGTAATAGTAATAGAAAGGTTCACTTAATTATGTACACACATTAGGGGAAGAACTGAAAGTAGTAACTTTAATAAAAGTAGTAATAAGAGACAGAGGGGAAGGAAATTAACTATGTGTAATTAAATGTTTATTAGAAAAACTGTCTATTTTATTTGTTGCTCCTTACTATTGTACTAATTCTATACACTGGTATAATAATTAGAGACAGAACAGAATTAGCAGAATATTCTCACAGGTAGCAGGTTTTGCAGACAGGAATGAGACGCGTCTCGGAAATTTGACTGTATTAGGCTTAGTACATACTACAAATAGTCTAGTTTTATGACTAATCATTGGACTTTAAAGATGTGGCACAGTCGCGAGGGGGGGGGGGTTGTCTTTACTATATAGATCATCCTATGCACATTGTTGAATCAGCGACACGCATCCAAGTAGCTGATGAAGTGGCGTGGATCGTCGACAATGTCAAGCTCCCACCTTAAGGTGACAATCATACATCGAGAAGCAAAGAAACGACGCAAATCAGATCGGAAGTAGATCCCGGGCTTGTTTGATAGCTGCAGGGAGAATCATTCTATAGAAGAAAGATCCAACAGCAAAGGTACTACCGGGATATCGGGATACCGATCGTCTAATTTCGACATGAATCGTAGAACCGCGCATCCCGAAAATGTGAATAAATGCGATATTTCAAGAACGCACGCTCAATTAACAAGCGTAGGTAATGAGAACGTGACATTATGCCTCGGGTTGTTTCATTGTTTCGGTGTACATATCGACGCGGAGGCTCGAAGTTATATTCGTTGGAGTGCTTGTTACAATGTTTTTCGATTCCACTATGAGAAGTTCCGTAATATCGGAGATCGAATGGTCCGCCAGCTTGTCCCGTAGTATCGACGTGTGCTCTTTTATCTGGTTTTCCACGACGGCGACTTCTTTCCGTTGACTGTAACGGCCGCAGGGATACTCAATTCGGTGACAATAACACCGGAAGGAAACATACTGTAGAGCTTACGAAGAGAGGTACATGTTCCCAAGTTTTCACTCCGAGGTAAATCCACAGTAGTCTCCGAGCGTGTACCTTAGCACAAGGGTAATTGCAAGCGGTATGAATGGGACAGCACTGACGTCTCAGGGAAGTATACGCGTGGGTGTGAGACGCAGACGGAGTCCAGCATCGGCTCCGACGGCAGACTAGTTTGCCATATTGACGCTACGATAAGCTGAGTTATTTGCGACCTACAGGACGCCTAGGCAGTGTCTGGAGGCTTTCACTAGTGTTCTCGTGTCCCTACGTGACGCCAGACAAGATGGAAGTTGGCCACACTTGAAGTACACGGATGCGTTGTGTCTAACCTTCCGCAGAGCACAAAGCCCTTTTCTGCACTCGAGGTTATGGATGGTAGATCAACGACAGAAGAGTCTGCCACAGACGATATTAGAAAGCCTAAGTAAAGCATTGGCAATCCGAGGTAAAAGATGCTTTGTTTCTCGATAAGTCAGATGTCACGAATTGTAGAGGATAGCTCGAAGGTCAGTGAAGAAACTGGACATCTAAGGAAGTGCAGAAGCACGGCTATGAGCGCTTGTCACTGAGTAGTTGTGCCAGGATGCCTTGACACAACAATGATCAGCTAAGAGCACGCCATTGTGCTTCAACGCGATTGGTGCCCATCAATACCTTCTTCGCCATACACATCAGCATACTGGATGGGCTGAGAAAGCAACTCTCTTTGGGTCGATGAAGGGCGTGCCTTAGTAATTGTATATTCACCGGAGCCAGAAAAGAAAGCACCTCAGTTTACTGCGAGATCGGACAGCCATGCTCCCCATTTGTCCAATGTTACTCTTCAGCGTGAGTACCTGGCGTCCCTGGAAGGGCTGAGAAAAGAACACCAATAAATAACGTGTTGAGAGTTACACTGCTTGTACCGGGCGTATTTAGTGAGTATCACGATCGCGAGCAACGAATGTGGCACATACTCTCAACACCCATGGCTTACGACGAAACGTAAGTCAGCCACTCATAAGGAAAGAAGGAAAGATTCGAAGAACGCTCAATCCGACAAAATGATCGCAAACAATTATCGCGACCCATGGGTGAGTGAGTTCATTTCTGGTACAAAGCATGGCGGAGCAAACCTCTCGACCGTCTGTTGTGCGTGCTCGAGTGGCTAGCTGAACTCGACCACAAGTGACGTGGCGGATGATCCTGGAACGATGTTTCGTTCGATGTGATATATTTTTTCTCCGCCTCGAAACTTTCCCACATTTTGCACCTTTCCGTGCTAGCCTAGCCCACGTCTCTGCTGCGGCTTGACTGGTTTGAAGACTGGCCGACGCTTTACACTCCTCAGCCACACAAAAAAAGCAAGAAGTATAAGTAGCATAACCGATACTCTGATTCCTCTTCGAGTTTTGCGTCAGTTTGCTTTGCCTTGTGTATATACAATTGCCAGTCAGCGTCGCAAAAGTCGTTGGAACCGGTCATACCAGTCTGGCGAGCACTATTGGCGAGGCTAATGGCTGGTTACTGAGCTGAAGAGTGTGCTGTCAGTAGACACCTCTGTGACACCACGAATCCACGATGACGGATATGTACAGGTGTCTTCAATTCATTGGCAGAGGGAGTTGCAGAAAGAGATCGGCATCCGAACCGTGTACAGCACAAGTCCCTCAAAATTGAAGTGAGGACTTGCAGAGATCACACATGGGGCATTTCACAATTCCTTACCTTAAAAAATAACTTACATAATGATAAACATTATTTGAAATTTATTTTCCCATTTTTGACTAGCAAAAATTATAAACAAAATTTAAAACTTTCTTTATACAAAAACTAGAAATTATTGTT
>NW_006760395.1:2671479-2676439 GCF_000271605.1 Fomitiporia mediterranea MF3/22 | reverse complement strand
GTTTATCATTATGTAAGTTATTTTTTAAGGTAAGGAATTGTGAAATGCCCCATGTGTCAACAATTTACAGTCTATGTCACGTTACTTGTAATTTTTGTTAGGTTGTCGTCAAACATCAACTTCATTTCAAACTCCGAAGCGTCTGCAAGTGCCAACAAGTGGGTTCGAGCACTTGCAGACACTTGCAGGAATTGCATCCACTTTTAGTAATATTTAAGGTACATACTACTTTGCCGAGACACCCCAAAATCTTTGTACCGTCTTGCAAGTGCTCCTGCCAATGAATTGAAGACACCTATTGGTTGTTGTCACTTGTGTATACTGATTTGGTGGAACGCTCAAACAAGATGACGTAATCCGAGATTACATACTACGATGCAACGATGACATTTATTGTCGTTATCTCACCCTTGAACTTGAAGTTGAATCGCCAGAACGTCTCACGAGGCACCGTAATTCGCGACAACGTCAACAGAGGTAAGCTACGCAATAGTCTATAACACTTTCCTTTGTTTTCGTGTTCATCGATCTATAAAAATAGAATAGAACGCAATGCACGTGAAGAAACCTTCTGATATGGCGGCAAATATATGTACATATCTGTCGGGAGTGGGGCGATCACCCTGACTACTACCTCGAACTCTTATAAGGTGATCTGCTCTTCGCATCTCGATAACGACATTTGCAGGCCTCGATGCATTCCGGCACTGGCTTACCTCTGAGCAATGAATGTACTGGGGTTGTAGCCTCGGCCACGGAATCTTCTTCGGCGGCGTTGACATCATCTACCGAAAAGGGTCCCGAAGAGTTGGAATCCGCCTCAGATGTAGCCCAATGCATTCCAGATGGAGGCCTTCAGGCTTGGGCAACAGTCGCTGGAGCGTGAATTTCAATCCGTATTCTATGCTATGCAATGTCCTATTATTCTCATCGCCATCTTGTCCTCAGATGGCTCATGCAGTTTTCCACGTTCGGGTGGGCAACATCTCCACGATTCTTTTATCTGTTTTAACTATGACTATCAGGTATTGCAATGTATTTGGAGTGTACCAAGGTAAGTGTGCACATTTGAAACGTTTTCAAAAGCCTAGTGCTTATATTGTACTTGCCTAGATTTCTACGTTCGAACGTTTTTGATAAATTCTTCTTCCTCAAGCATAAGGTACTATTACACCTGCTCCCGCCCTTGAACCCCAGACTTGGATCGCTAGACTGATGGATGTTTAGCTTAATTGGCAGCACACAGCTTCTTTTGCTCTTATCAATCGGCTTACTTACTGGCAGGGCCTTTGATAGGGGTTACTTGTGCGTGAACCAGTGTGCCACTAAGTCTACTTGATATTTTCTGAGATTTAGAATGTAAAGCTACCATATGATAATATCTGGGACTATTCTCTTTGCTTTTTGCCTCTTCATGTTGTCCCTTTCACATCCGCAGAATTACTATCAAGTACGAGCGTCTGCCTAACTTCTACTCCGTTGTATTATTTATTATTTTGAAGGTCTTTTTAAGCCAAGGACTCGGACTCGGAATCGCAATGGGAATGACATACATTCCAACGATGGGTGTTATTGCTCATCACTTCCAGCGCCGTCGAACAATCGCCCTTGGCATCGTTGCATCAGGCACTTCTGTTGGAGGCATCGTCCATCCAATAATGCTCAATAACCTGTTCCATGGTCCAACAGGCTTTGCTAATGGAGTCAGGGCAAGTGCTGGCTTGAATCTTGCTCTTATGGGATTGGCATCACTTTTGATGAGGACGAAGCTCCGGCCTAAACCCTCAGCTCCTCTTTGGCCCATACTCAAACGCTCCAGTAAAGATATTCCTTTTGTTCTTGCAGTAACTGGGTGGGTCATTGTCCATTATGACCAGTTCGAGTAGTACAACCGAAACTTGTAGAGCAACACTTGTGATTATAGGTTTATACGTCCCGATCTTCTTCCTGCAGCTTTACGCAATTGGTCATGGGGTGAATCCTGCTCTTGCATTTTACACGGTACACCTTTCTTTCAAGCTACTTTTTAATAAAAAATCCATGAATTTATCCTGAGTAGCTGACGATACTGAATGCTGCCAATGCATTTGGACGTATCGTTCCGAACTGGGCGGCACACTATGTCGGCGTGTACAAAATGATTGTCCCCTGCACAGCAGTTACAGGAGGTCTCATCTATGTCTTTCTCGTTACGCGTGATGGCCCTAGCATAATAATTTTTGCTATATTCTTTGGCTTCTTCTCGGGCGTCTGTAAGTGCATTTTATCAATTATGCATTCCGATACTCGGCCAGACTGACCCAGGAACTAACACAAGATATTTCTTTACTTGTGCCGATGCTTGCTCAGATTGGTCGTAATATGTCGGAGCTTGGGTGAGCCCGATGCAGGAATTCATGCAGGATGTTGCTTACGTTGTTCCAGTACTCGTATGGGTATCTGTTTCACTTTAACTGGTGCGACTTTACAGCATGAAGTTTTAGAAGTGCCTGCTGACGATTCATCCTGCAGGTGTCGGCTCTTTTATTGGTGAGGTTCTAATATTCAATCTGTACACAAGTTTGTTCAGACTAAGGAAAAGGTACTCCAATTGCCGGCGCTCTTTTGACTCGAGATTTCATTTGGTGGCGTCCAATCGTTTTTGCAGGAGTAAGTAGATCGTTTTGCTGTTCGTAAATAAGCGATGAACTGGGCTCGTAGACTATGATCATTTGCGGAGCCGCGACACTGGCACTTTCTGGTGTCATTTGGGTAAGGAAGGTCAGCACGAGTAGGAAATAGGCAATTGAGCATCTGTGTCCTCGTACCTCGCACAATTAAATTCAACTATTGGTAACCTTGTGTGAAAGCGGCTTCACTCGATCAAGACCGCCATAAAGCCATAATTATGTTTGCAGAATATTACGACGGTAGTGTCACACATGGGTTGATTCTTTTTTTCAACTCAGATTATCCAAATATGTAAGTGATAATCTGATCAGTCGCTACACATTCAGCTGAATTACCAGAGATTGATCAAAACGAACTTTTATAGGGGTTATTACCTCAAGGATATAGTTTAGGTCTTGTAATATTTCAGGACTATGTCAACGTCCCTCTTTAGAGAATGCCTCAGTGTCATACAGATCTTTACCAGAAAGGACTAGACAGTCTCATTTATAACTCGTTGGCGCGTGTAAACACTTAATATGGTTCCAGGCCACCCTACTGCATGTACTTGGGGCTCCACAACAGGCAGATGCCTCGTTGTGGAAGCTCTTTTATCTAAGCTTCAGGAAGCATGTGCTGCAATGAGGTTACCTTACGGATACCATGTTTCCGTTGACCTCTCGTACTGCAACTCAGCTGTGGTCTGACCAACTTTTGCTACCTGCTCCGTGAGCCTCTTCTCGGTAACGATTATGGCCACAAAATCCATGGAGGCAACGTCTAGCTGCATACCTTCTTTTGCTCAAACTCTGAAACTCGCTGAGTCTTTACCAGCCTACAGCTGTGAAAACGGGGCATTTTTCTCGGAGCATGACATCGACAGTACAGGGGCCAAATCATCGACACTGTTCCTTACTCAAGTCTCGGACATGAGCCAATGTACACGTTATGTACAAAGCGAATTTGATAGTATTTCGAAAGCTTTGGCCGCTTTGGCCTTTCCCCTTGATCCTGGGAAGCTTTCAGTGCTGCGATCGAAATGGGATGGGTTGGATAGGGTGTGTATTATGTTTGTTCTAAAGAGATCTAGACTTTTAATGCTCGCTTTCTTCAGCGCTTTTTTCAATTGGTCCTCAGGACTAGAACAATTTCTAGCATAATTTCTCGGACAATTGATGGTACTTGACCAGCATGTTATACTTGAGTATTGTTTAATGTTCTCCCAGACTTCTTATGCAGCTTTGTGCCATTCCTCAGACAGTCAGAAATTCCTCTGGAGGCTAAGCGTGCCGAGTTCACAAGGTATCAAAAGGTTTAAATAGAGAACCTTTTTTTGTCGATTGTCATGTGCTAAAACATCTATACTACAGGCGATTGAAGAGCTGAAAAACGGAACTGAAAACCGTTCGATTGAAATGGAACTTGACAGCCTCATCTCGGACTTCAATTCATTTGATGTGGACTGGGCGAATTTCAGCGCTTTGCTGTCAAAGAGGTCGATCGACTTGGAGTGTACTGTTGCAGAGCTGCGATTACATGTGGACCAGTGCGTGTACCTTGTATTGCTCATGTCTCAATGAATCTGAATTTCCTACCGAATATTAGAACGAAGCGTTTAGTAAGCCCATTTAATTTGTCTTCTTTATGTCACTTGACATGGGTATACATCACGAAAAAGTCGCAACACTTGTATTAGATTATAACCAGGTATATTTTATACTTTTTGTAAATTTTGTTGAAGCAATTATATTCTTCATAGGGGTTTTCACAAGTTAATTATAATTTAATGCAAGTATAATAAGAATCTAGAACAATTATTGGAATTACTGTTATTAATTATGATTGTACATATTGTCAAGATATATAAGTGATTATAACATACCTCCCAAAATAATAATGTTAAAATATACTTATTATTTTTTGACAGTATAGTATTCTCTTACAATATATACAAGTCATTACAAGCATCTGGATAGATTGCTTCTGCTTTGCATGCAATTTTGTATCAAATAATTAATAAATGTAATTATATTTAATTATTTAATACAAAAAGATAGTGAATATTATATTATTTCTACGGTCCCAATCCCTGCACCACTAGCAGCCTCTGCCTCATTCTTCTGCAAGCAGAATTCACGTTGGTAAAGGATTAACGTGTCCTTGGGCCATACAAAGTAGTCTTCGTCACCACGCCTTGGTCGTCGCTCAGTCCCTGCGAGTTGAATTGCAAGGTCGAGCAGGTTTTGGAGGTTGAGGCTACGCCTGTGAAACAGGCTTAGAGTGATTTAGCGAGTAACAATAAGAAAGAAAA
>NW_006760395.1:2666517-2669912 GCF_000271605.1 Fomitiporia mediterranea MF3/22 | reverse complement strand
TAGTTGATTCGTCTTCTGGCTCGGACTGCACTAGATGCAGGAGCTGTTTGTATACTGATTGTTGCAGGAGTTGTGACACATAGTGTCCCAGAGGTTATGTCTTTCTCTCCGCCTGTAGGTCTAAGTCCGAACTTGATATTTTATTCATCTTAACTAAGGTGTTATTCAGATTCTCAAACGCATGTATAAGGATGCATCAAAATCTTACAAGCTAATTAAGGACTTTCGTCGTATGCCATCCGTTCCATAAATACCTATGTTCTGTAACCATTGAGTCGAGCTAATAAATTCAATGATTCTGTTTATTGTTAGGTATGAAGAGAGAGCACTCAAAGTTGAAACGTCGCTCCAGGAAGAATGACAGCACCGAGTTGACACACTGCATTACGGCACAATCTAAGGAGAAATTTCCACTGCTTCATTTAACTCTGGATGTTTTCCCTCGTTTTTGGTCAGCAGTAAGTATTTCTTTCTATTTCTGTACTGAACAAAATTGCCAATGTCACATTCTTAACATGCAAAACAGATGACAGTCGACCTGAATTCTCTGAAGCCTTTATTTGAACCAATGCAGAGTGTCAACAACATTATGGTCTGTTCTCTAATGTCTAGGATATCTATTAATCTCTCACTAATCACACTAGGATCTTGATATTTACCTGACTCATACGACTGCAATTTATCAAGAGCTTCACTATGCTTTCAGTCAATATGCCAGAGCTATGTGAATTTCTAAATCTAATTATGTTGTTGGTCAACAATTGTTGTATCATGGGACCATTACAGTAGCGTTTCTTCTTTCATTAACAAGGACTGTTGATACTATGTTGTATCAGGCCAGTAATACCACAAAGGCAAAGATAAATTCGTTAAAGATGGACCGTGTAGACCACCATCACAGTGATACTTGCGCCGTTCCAATCGACTAAAAGTTATAATATTCGCATTCAGATCTTTAGTGTGTCCTTTGTCTACGCCTACTGCACGTTAGTTGCCTTCTGACAGTAATGTAAGGTGCCTGACTTTCATACTCAGACAGGGTTTGAGAGGCACTCGTTCATATTGGCTTCTCTCGCTTCTCTTCCAGCGTCTTTCTTTTTAATATCCTATCAAGGCGCATCCCAGCTAGATTCGTACTCCACATTTCACACTTCCCTGCAAGTGATGTGTGGCTTACAGCCATCAGAAGTATAATGTATCCTTTGCTGGGTACTTCGATGCCTCATGTATCAGCGCTAACCTTTTACTCAATTCAAAGGAAGGTACTAGTGGCCATTCTTATTAGAACCGTGTACATTGACCGCCTGACCAACTTCATACAAGAGCATGGAGCTCTGAGCGCTAGCCAAAAAAAAGGCCCTTCACAATGTGCAATAACTCCGCATGCTAGAAGGTACAAAATAACTAAACTGTGTATCGTTCAACATCTTCCATAACCTATCCTCTTGCCCTCACTATCGTACAGCAAAGCCCCTACAATGTCTTCCCCCGATCCTAACCTTTACTCGGATCCTCCAATCCAAGATCTGCAAGACATGCCCGAAGACATTCAGCACATATCCGCGTGCTTTCGAGAGGTAGAAGAGTATCTACAGACAAAGATTAAGCTTCCTGGGGAAAACAATGAACAGGCCACCAAGCGCTGTACTGATTGGAATAATTATTCTGAGGCATGTAAATGGCATGTAGTACAATTTGGAAACTAAACTATGGTCACAGGAATTCGACAACATTATCTTAGAAATGCATCGTATTGCTACAACTGGTGAGCACTACGTTGGCAGCGAGTATCCAAAGTAAATTTCAGTATGATTTTCATTCTGATATATTCAGCAGATTTTGTGAAGACCTACTGCGATTTCCTTTCCCAGGATAATGAGCCTGTTAAATCTAAGATAAAAAGGCTGGAGCAGTTTAAAGAGGTTGGTGTTAACTTATTTTGTATTACTATTTGACAGTAACACCAGATTGCAACAAGAAATTATGCAATATCTTTGGGGATGGCGGAGAAACACTTGTCACCTTTGCAAAAAAACTTGACAGTCTTGGGAGAAACGTGCAAACATTTGGTATCAGGCTCAAGCACCTCCCAGGAAACCATAAAGAAAATTTGGAGACAGTATTTGAAGACCTTAAAACTCAGATGAATAGGTACAGTTAATTCAAACATCCAATGTTCATTTTATATAGAACTTATTATGGTATAGAATTAACTCTGAGGTAAGATGTTATGAGTACAATGGAATGAAAAGAACTATGACATCTACTAACAAGCAGAGGACAGATTGAATCACAAAGACTTACCAATGTTTCTTGGGGTCTATTTTCTGCCCCACTGATGTCACTTCAATATTATATCCTTGGTGTCAAACAGCCTGCAGAGAACTTATATAATAATCTAGACTCATCAGTAAGGAGAAATTATTATTGTTATAATCAGAGGCTAATGTGACTAGCAGTTCATTTCTTCAAAAGAATTTGAGAAGGAGGATTTGAACAAGAAACTTCAAGACATGTAAGAAATCTTGAAAAAGCTCAACAAGTGCTGGAAAGAATTGGATAGTGCAACAGGAGAATGCTGTAAGAAGATCGAGTCTATTAAAGCCCAGCTGAAATGTATCAAGCGAGTCTGGATGATAGTATGTATGTTTGTTAATAATCTGAATGTTACTAACACAAAATAGTTATGCAGTGACGTAGAAGGGCTTCTGACCCTATTACAACTCACTATAGGTGATGATGATAGTGATGTGAGTTACTCTGCATTTATATCAGTGCTTTTGATACCAGTTTATCGAAAATACATGCTTGTATTATAGGTACAGTTCTTCTATTTCAGGCTGAAGAATCATCAGGAAAAAGTCTTAAGGCTTATATTAGCTTATAAACATATAAATTATATAAATTTTCTAAAAAATATAAAAGACCATATATCCAACCTCTTAAAATGAGAAAATTATAAAAAGCTATATAAGATACAAAAAGGTATGTACAAATTGTTAATATGAATAAGGTTTATAAGTATTGACAATATGTAAATGAACTTATATCCAACCTCCTAAAATGAAAAGATATTAAAAGAACTTTGTATTTTAACAAGAGTAATATAGTTTTATAATATATACAATCTAATGTAAAGCTTTAAAAGTACTTTGTATATTGTTAGATATTATTATACTTTATAAGAGCTTTACAAGGCTTCAAAATAGTTATAATATTTTACAATCCAGGTATTCATTTATTTCTCTCTTTTTCCTCTTATAATTAAGTATTTACATTTTAATATGCTTGCATTGATTTATTTCTACTACATTTCATTCTAATAATATTGTACTTGTGAAACGATCATGCAGACACGAAAAGAGAGAAAGAAAGGAAAAGAGCGTCCAGTTGTG
>NW_006760395.1:2649169-2665303 GCF_000271605.1 Fomitiporia mediterranea MF3/22 | reverse complement strand
CATTTCAATTATTGCATTTAGGTATAAAATAAAATTATTGATCTACTTTGTAATACAGTAAAAAGAAATATGACATGTATATAGCTTTCTAAACATACTAATGTAATTATTACAAGTAGATGAAATGCCTTTTACAATAATTGTAAACTGCTTGTATAAATAATCTAAGTATGATATACATTAATATACCTTTTGTATAAATTATAAGGCAACAATAGTAATTATTACATTATTATATTATAAGTATAACTCTTTCTTTAAGATTATAATTTAAATATAATACAAGCATAACACTTTAGGTTGTTATATAAAGTTAGTATAATACATGTAATAGATTTTTATTCATCCCTAGTACTTATGTAGTCTTTATATACATTAATATGTCTTATTTAAACATTGCAATTCAATTACAAGCCTTATAATTACTTTATAATGTATATACAATACATATGTTACTTTACAAAGTCTATAAGAAATTACAAGAAATCTGACTTTTTCCTGATGATCTCAGACAACAGTACACAGAGGTTCTTAGGGCATTGAACGATTTCACACATTTTAAAAATGTCGGGCTGAACCAACCAGGTAAAACAGAGGGTGGATGGGGCTGGAAGCCATGGTTTTTTGGTCAGTGAATTGACATATCAGAATGAAGCAATAGGAATAATATTGAGCACCGGAAATAAATCTACCTTCTATTGAGTGATTGCTTTACCTCTGCATCTTTTCGGAAAACGCGTCACTTGAAAACTGGTTGGACCCTTTAACCTTCTGAACAAACAGTGCGCCAGCAAGTCTGAAAGATACATCCTCGGTAATATACATTCATTCTGCGTTCCTAAATTCTTTGACGAGCCTGAAGGGCAGTTGTGAAGTAGTTTTGATCGGCAATGTAAAGAAACCGCACGAAATTTCACAACAGGCGCTGCAATAATGAATGACTGGTGTGGAAGCGGAGTACGAATTATGTATGCATTAATGTCGGAAGGATCTTCATATTAGCCGCTTAACAGTTAACACGAGGCAGCAAACTCCATATTTTCAGCAACATGTAATAGTGTGTGCACAAGAAGTTGCAGCCGAAGCTTAAGTGTGTTGTGTATCAGGAAGCGCAACCTACTTTATTCGGACATTACTCTGCCGTGTTGGGTCACAGAAGTTTTAATGTCATCGATGAGGCTGCTCGGGAGTACTTCATTTCTCAGATGCCCGTGTAACTTCTGTTCTAGTCTACGTAACCACTGTCAGCTGTGGCTTGTTCCGTTCTTATAATTAGTCAGGTGTGTAGTTTGTATCGAAGGAAGCCTTGTCGTCGCAACCATGTTAACTCCTAGCATAGCAGAAAGGGACAAAGGCTCGGAAATATTCAAAGCCATTCCTCTTGTTCCCCATAGAGTGCAGCTTGCTCAGGAGGCCATCACCCATGTTTCAAGCGCGAATGCGCGTAGGAAACTTTCTGACAGAGAGACAGAGCGGTGGGGTGAATTTACAAAGGTACGGAACGCTGTTCTTGTGTCATATGGATTCACAAAATGTTTCAGGGGTTCGACGTCTTCATGCTTAATTTTCAACGAGACTTGTCCAGTTTAATAACATTGTCCAGAGGTATGTTTTGTTGCCTAGTACTGCTTTAAGATGACGAGTTTCTCTCAGATTTCACATCAAGCTACTGTCCTTTCTTAAAAGGTGATACTACCCTCCTGGTTGACAAGCAGAAAGAGGTCAGCAAGTATATCGCTGTAAGTCATAGGTCCAAAATTCAAAATTGTAGTCACTAATAAGAGCATGAACAGTCTCTCCGCATGGATGAACATTGCGATGAGGAGACCCGTAGAAAGCTGGAGGCTTATCTTATTTCTCTTAGACAACTAGTAAGGGACAGTAGGGAGCAGCAAATTAGCCCTTTGGAAGGAACTTTGCTAATGTACGGTTATGCACAATACGATGAAACAGTATGGAAATCTGACATCATTTTGCGAGTGTAGCATTTTGTACAAGGCTTGTGGTCCCTGGCTGGTCTTCTGATTCAGCAATACTCAAGTAATTCCTAGATTGTTGAGTTCTTCGCAAAGCCATTCCTCGCGGGTGTGTAGAATATTGTACTGGATTTGTCCAGTAGATTGACCGAATCTGTTCTGACATATAGTTGGGTTTCCTGTGTTTGACCTTGTGCACCACCTGGCAAGCGAGCAAAGCTGTACGTGAATAATTGATTTTTTCTCAAATATTACTCACCTTATTTTTCTTGGAATCAATAAAGCATTGAAACAGCAAGCTATTCTACGAAGGGATCTTCGTTCGCGGGAAGAAAGCTTAGAGCGCATACAGCTGCTTTTTTCAACGCTCAGAGTCTGCGACCCAATGAAATTCTTTACTATGGTAATGCTAATTCCTTCCTTCTTGAGTATCTGACTGAAGCTTCATAAAGTTCAAGGAGACTGTTGAAAGCCTTAATGCTATCTTACAAGGCTCTGAAGATGACGATCAAAGGGTACGTTTTGAACTCGATCCTTTTTTGGGTATAAATATTATTATTTTAATGACGTAATGCACAGGAAAAGCTTCACCAAATCCTCGATGAAGGTGAGATACGAGTTAATCATCTGACGGAGTCGTTGCAGGAATTGGAACAGTCCATTTCTCAGCAAATATGAGATATTCAGGTCAAATTTTGCTCACAATACAATTGGTTCGTCAATACAGGAGCAACATGTTAAATAGATGATGTTTGTATTCAGGTCCAGAGGAAGCAGAGTCGTGTAATGTTTCTGTTAAGGTCATCTTTCAATGTACCTGTACCCTCATCCATTGTATAGCTCTCCAGCAAACATGTATCTATCCAATACAATATGTTGACTGGACCAGTGACATTTGCGCTGGAAATACTGATATTATATACTTGCCTTCAAAGCAGCCAGGCTACAGTCAAATACTGTTTGTACACCTTTGCTACGGTACAATATTAAGCGAAAATTATCGAAAAGGATTACCACACATGTTTTACACTTTATTTCAATCAAAAGTTCCCTTGCTAGAGTTCTGCACAAGATTTTTGTTGATTGACGTATAATTCGATGAAGGAACCATCAAGAATTGAAATTTGAAGTTTCAGGAATCAGGATTAATGCATAAGATACTTAGATAGTTAGACTCTATTTTAATCCGAATCATAGCATTGGCGTTCTACTACTAGCATGAATGGAACATGTCTCCTATATGATCCTGGATGCCTGCTGTATCAACAATGGAGATGGGTAAGTTGGATTGGCGACTTGGAAATTGGGATGATGCGATTATCAAAAGATCACGTGATGACTAACGCTGGATTGATGCCAATGATGGCCCTCGGCTTACGTTGACCTGTTCGTTTAGTCTGCCGTGATCCTGCACTTACCAGAGGACAAGTCTGCCGCCTGTTTGTCGCACATGTTGGTCCTCTCCAACTCATCGGACACGGTTTACATGATGTTGTGCTGCGAAGTTGTTTAGTGTCGGCATGATGGCACTTTGATTCGGCCCCGACGCATAATTAATCCTATTACTGTGCTGTGTGGCAGTAGCACTGCCACGAACAGAGCTCCCTGCGCACCGCTTGTCCTCTTCACCAGGCATCCCTTTTCACTCGCTCAGAGATGCACCAGCGGCATGGCTTTAGATGGTGACCTAGCTGCAGAAAGGCTTTCCAGGCGAGTACTTCTTCGTAGTTAGAGGCACATGGTCTCTGGTAACAGTCGCAAACAGAGTACATGAATGGCGCGCAGATGTCCTTTCGCATGCCGAAGCATTTTCGTCCAGCTTCAAACCCCTTTTGAAGACTACGAACGTCGAAGACCTTTTCGAAATCCTGAGAGAAGCGCATCGTCGCGATAGGGATACGTGCTTGCAGATTATTCGACGACTAATTGATGCTATTTTACTTTCTCCCGAATCATCAACGAAACGTGTCGAACTGCTTGAAAAGTGCTGGGACGTAACGAGGGACGTTTACCGCGATACGCCAGACCTGAATCCTTTTGCATCTCTCCTTTTTGAGCCTCTCGAGTCCATTGGTGTCCCGGCGATCGTATACGAAATATGTCGCTTGTCGTCTGAATCTCATCAAACTCTTGAACATGGCCTTTCGTACGGCGAACGCAGCGATGTACCAAGGATTCGGGTCATTCGTACGCCACCACAAAATGAAGCTGCCGACTTTGATGGATTACTTGTCTTGCGTTTCATCATTACGCATTGGGAAGGGACTCTTATTCCCTCGTCCGACGTGGAGAGTGGAGATTTGATAAAAGCCGTTCGCAGAGCGTGTCTGTGTCTGGGTAACATCGATCACGGGAATAATGTCTTTCAACGGGTTCGGCCCTTGTTATCTAATCGTCTTAACAGTTACATTCGTCCTTCTTTCAATTCGGTATATTCCGTGGATATATTCCCAAACATACTAGATGGAGACGTTTCTTCACCCTCTAGACGGAAAGGGATTCTTGCTTCTGATGGTGTCGGTTTTACCGCTTTTATTGACATCCCTCAATTTCGCGAGACCCTTGCGCATTTTCGCTCGCAAAGCAAGCGTTCGCAGCAATCACCATCGTCCTCTACCCCGTCGCCTTCATCCCCATTTCCACCGACACCAAATTTAACGGAATCCATCAACATTGAGTTTCTTGCGGCGCATTGCGCATGGTCGTTGGAAGTGGGAAGGAACTCTCTTCGCCTTACCTTATTAGACTCGGACGGATCATCGGGAGGTGATGGTTTTGTCGTAGACGCGGTGGTTGAGATTGACCTTCAAAGGACCTCTCATCGTTCTGATCAAAGATATGTTGTTCGTTTCCCGAAGAGCAAATTCTGCTTTCCCAGCCACCCACGGACTGGAGGAAATTCAACGTATTTGCCATTGTGTTTCTCTGAGCACTCGCCGAGCTTAATTGCAGGAAGAAACCATGGGTCAGATGAGAGGTCTCCGGTGACCAGCGACATATGCGGATTTGATGACGAACGTTTCACCGATGGCAGCTCAGGACACCTGCTTTTGAAGCTCCTGGTCAAGTTCGACGCCCCGTCACAGCATATGATGGCCTTGCAACCGTCTCTTGTATCCCCGCGACAGTATAAATTTCCTTACTCCCATGCCAACAACATAGAGGCTGCATTTCGTGGTGACTTTGAACTTTTAAGGCCAAATGATAATCACCGCCGATCAATATCTCTTCCCGTCGTAACGGTCAGCGAGCCAGAGGTCAACCACGAAGTGGCGCAGGTAGTTGTGCCATCCGACAGATCTTTGTTGCCGGAAGTGGCCTCTACCAATTCACCCCGGAAGTCATCCAGAGCTTTGCCCAAGCCGCCCGTCTCTGGGAACAGTACAGCATTAGGAATGTTCAGTATTCACGCAGACGCGTCTAATTCTCAACCACGTAGTGGTCATTTCAAGCAGAAGTCCCTTCCTGACATCGGTCGGTCGTTCGAGAATGTCGATGTATCATCGAGCAGTTCACCAGACGCAGACCAAGCTTCCGCAAACCTTCACCCCGTTCTACTTCAATCTAACGCTTTGGCATCTAAGCGACGCCCCTTGCCAAAACAACCTTCTTTAACTATCGACACCGTCAATCTTCGTCCGAAATCACCTACAGGCTCACAGAGACCCTCGCCTCGGTCAGAGGGACCTTCCGTTTCTCCTATTGAGTCACAGTCGATAAAGGCGGGCGAATTGAAGACAGCTACTCCAAGGAATACGGTGCACAGTCAACGACATCTCTATGACGGCCCCAATACTTCTTCGTCTATTGGCCTCTTGCACCCAGATTCTCACACACCGGTTGCGGTGAATGGACAATTACGAACTTCCCTGCGCCCACTAACTCCAGCCAGCGATGTCAAAGATCAGGAGGAGATTCCTAGCTTGGTGGGCGGCTCCGACAAAAATTGGCGAAGAAGCATGTTTTCCGAGATGGAAGACTATTTCCGTGTACATCTTTCCATGGATCATCTGTTCAATTGGCAAGGACTGGACGAAGACTTTGTAATATATCCGGTAAGTGCGACTTTCGGTGGCACGACGCAGTCCTTGCTAACATTCCATTGTCTCCCAGTTTGCTATTCGCTATCTTGCTCAGTATTTGCATTGGTGGGAACATGAATCACGTAAACCGTCAGCGAAGTCTCTGTCTCCTCAGTACGTTACGATTTGCTTAGCGCGCGTCTGAGGCTAAACGGAAATTCGTGTAGTTTGTTGCTTACAGAAGTTCGAAAGCTGTCGAGCACGAATTTACTGCAAGCGATTGGAAACCAAGCAATCGTCCGAGAATATTTGGTCGGAATTCTACGTCGAACAGAACAATTTAGCTATCGGCACTACAGCAATATAGAGATTAATCGGGCTTGGTCAGATGTATTGCGCCGTTCTTTGCAACTAGATGAGCAGGACATGGCCCTTTCTCTTTCAACGGTTTTGGAACACGATTTCGAAGGCTCCATGCAAGAGGTGATTGGTATGCAATCGACCGATCTTCACAACTTTATGGATGTGCTGCAATCGGTATGCTCCACACGAGTCTATTTATCGATTCCCACTGATAGCTTGCCATAGCTAATTGATAGACAATACGGCTCGATCCGTGTCCTGGAGCGATTTCTACAGAAGCTCGTTGACAAAACAGGTGTTCTACCCAAGCACTTGTTCTTGTCAGGTATTAAGAGGATCGGCGAGAACCCAATTGCCGGTGGCGGATTTGCTGACGTCTGGAAGGGCAAGTCTGGAGAGCGTACTGTTGCTTTGAAGGTCATTCGAATATTTGGCCTTGCAAATCCTAATGAATCGCAGCATCAGGTAAATAACTACGTTAAATGATACATAGGCAGGTGCTAATACGGCTGAAGGAATTTTGCAAAGAGGCAATGATCTGGCGACAATTTCGACACCAAAACATTCTACCGTTTTACGGCGTGTGTATAGACGAATTTTCACCTCGACTTGCCTTGGTCTCTCCGTGGATGAGAAACGGCGATGTCCTGTCGTACCTCAAGGAGAATGACGGCGTTAATCATATCGCAGTGGTCAGTCGTTTGAAATTGCCTCCAGGCGTCTTTTTGATGACTCCTACAGATTGCTGGCATAGCTCTTGGACTATTATATCTTCATACATTAAAGCCTCTTGTGATACACGGCGATCTTCGTGGGGTGAGTCGCTGTTCTATACATCATTTGAGCCTAGGCAGAATGGCGTTGATTCATCCTTCTGTTTAGGCTAATGTTCTCATTGACGACCGCGGACGACCGAAGCTCGCCGACTTTGGGCTTGCCCGCATAGTTGATTCCCAGGCTTCTACAGTTGCGGCAACCTCTTTCAACGGGAAAGGTGCTGTACGATGGCAGGCACCGGAGCTGCTTGACTCTGGTCGATTCGGGAGTGACTATTGCAGGGTATCGCCGCGCAGTGATGTATATGCATTTGCCGTTGTTTGTTTGGAGGTAAGCCTTCCTCGCCATCGGCATGACTGTGAGCTGATTGCCAGTACAGGTTTTTACGAAAGAAATACCTTTCGCACACCTGCGAGACATACAAGTTATTTCAGAAGTTGTTATTCGTGATAGACGACCTTCTCGTCCTGCCGCAGACTCGTTAGCCGTACAGTGTGGTCTGAGCGATAAGATTTGGAGCTTGATTGAGAGATGCTGGACTGCTCAACCTTGGGATCGTCCAGATATGCAGACTGTGGTGCAGGATCTTACCGTCGATTTCCCCTAGAGGTGCTCCATAGATACCCCCTCTCTCCCTTATGATGCGATACCCTAAATTGCTATGCTTTGGAACTGTCTTAATACTTTCGCTGCTGCTCTCGTGCGTTGCTACTCCTGGTATGGTTTGTTAATTGTATGTTACCGATAAAGAATCCCCGAAGGGAGGGTCCATGAACAGTCGTACATCGGTGGCATATGGGCTATATTGTAACTTCAAGTGGGAGATCTTAGATTAAATATTATTATACGGATGTGCGAGTACAGTGCATCACTGTTATTGTAAGCAGCTAATGAAGGTGATGTGCGGAAAAATCGTCGAGGACGCAGGTTAAGGTGTATAACAAGCAAGAAATAATGTACAACTGTTTAAAATATTAGAGAATGGATGTTGAAATCGGAGCACATCTGGAAATGAATTCACAAACTTGGGGATGAAGAGTGAAGCGAGTGACTATTGATTAACAAGGAGATACGTAGTAAAGGAAGCACTTAAGGCTTAGAACGAGCGATGCTAATTTTGGATGGTGAATTTTGGTGCACAAATATGCACTTATTCTGATTTTCTCAACAGCGACTTTTCGCGGATGAAGAACGAGCTCAATAGGGCAAGTCCAGCGAGGAGGACTGAAAAGAGGAAAGCGGCGCGGGTAGCCTCAGCATATGATTCTCGAACGATCTTTTGGACCGTAGGAGGTAAGGAGGCAAGTGAATCAAGGGATGAGCGAGCATGTTCCACGATCTAAAAGCAAAGGAATTGAGTTAAAGTCTTTAAAAACAATATGCAGAGACGAAATCAAACTAACGTCTTCAACGTTTATGCCCACCTGGCCAATGAGACGCTCGCGAAGGTATTTGCGGAGTGTATTTTGAACGAGTGTACTGCCAACTGATATACCGAGAACGGAACCCATCGAGCGGAACAAATATGAGACTGGTGATGCAAATTGTTAGATGAGTTCAGAAGCCTTGAGCAAATTCAAGCACGTACTGGCGGTAGCGATTGCTTGATCTTCCTGTTCTGCATTAGAGATAATTGCAATAAGAGTAGTTGTCACCCCGGAACCTAATAATACCGTTTAGCGTCTGAGGGTAACCATAAAGGAAAACCATGCTCACCATTCCCAAGAGCTTGAATGGCGAGTCCTGCTACTACAACTTTGACGGCAGCATCCTTTAACCACGTCCCGGTCGTCAACACAATCGTCCCAGCAAATTGTGCCACATAGACACCAACGGTCAGCCAATAATACTTTCCCGTCTGTTGCATTATCAAGCCGCTGCTAAGGCTTCCTACAACACTACCGAAAACGGATGGGACAATCCCGAGACCTGCCTGGGCAGCACTTGCACCCCCACCAGCTTGTAAGAATAAAGCGGTATGGAAGATGGCACACATGTTTGCGCCGAAGCAGAAGAGGTTGCATAGGAATGCAGCCAAAAGCGACGGGTGAGCGAGGACTCGCTTAGGTGCAAAGGGTTCTGCCGCCAGTTGTAACTCCGTAAGTCCGAAGAGAATGAAGAAGATGACGGAAAGAGATAGGGATGTTATAGTCATTGCTGAGTGCCAAGAAACGTTTCCACCGTGATCAAGACCTAGAAGCAGTCCAAACACGCCGCAAACTAATGTGAACGCGCCGAAGAAATCAATGCGTCGGAGTTTCGATAGAAGGTCAGATTGATGCACTTTGGTGGGTAAGTGCATAGCGAAAGAGACAATGACGAAGGCAATAATTGTCAAAGGAACTTGTACATAGAAGGCCCTAGGAGAGAAATTAGTAAATTCCGCATCACACAGTTAGGGAATGTTCAAGTACCAGCGCCAACCAATTCCATCAGCAAGAATGCCGCCGAGTGGGGCCCCGATAGCTGAACCGGTTGCAAATATGATATTTATTGTGCCTTTGGAAATGTAAGTAAGGGCCGGGAGGTTTCTAGCTCATGGAAAACAAACCCTGCCATGCTCCTCTTGAACGGAGTGGAACGATATCTGAAATCAGAATGGTGATGACGCTACATTAAAGAGTGTTAGAATAGAACATCGCTGCAAATCAAGACACATTACGTTGGTATTCCAGCCCCGCCAATTCCTGATAAAACGCGAGCTGCAATGAGCTCTTCCATAGTCCTTGCCATCCCACAGAACAAGCAACCAATTCCGAAGATAGTAAAAGCAAAGAGTAAACACTGTTTACGCCCGAAAATGTCGCTCAGCTTCCCATAAAGAGGCCTGTGATCAATAGAATTAGACTGACATAGTAATTCATTTGTGCATTAAACTGCGCTTACTGGAAACTTGTGACAGTAAGCATATAGCCAGTCGCGATCCAACTTGTACTCTGCAGTCGTTTGAGTTCGCTTCCAATTGATGCATAGGACGAGGTGACTATTGTCTGGTCCATTGCAGCAAGGAACACGCCTAAACCCACTGGGAAAAGCTTAACAAGTAGTAATATGAGTGCTCAGGCACTCAATCTGTTAGGCTATTTGATAATAGGATACTCACCAACTTTGCCATTCTTTTGTTACCATCTTTCTCTTTAGTGGCCTCAAGATCCTCGCTAGACTGAGAGGATCCATTAGCTGGAGCGACAGCCACAGAACTATATGCGCTGTGATTTGTAGGAGCACCGTCCTGGGAGCCGTTTTCAAGCAATGGGCGACATTCGTCCGTTTCGAAGTTGACGGACATTTTTGGTGTAAGATAAAAGAGAGTGAGGCCCAAGGAAACAGAGATTTCGAGAGTTCACACTAAAGGAAGACAATGAGAAGGAAGAAGTATAGCTAACGGACGGTAGTTTAACATGCTCGCCAATGTCGAATAAATATCGCCCCAGACAACTTCCATTGTCACTGCCCGGCTCGGGAACAAGCAGCAAGCCATCGCCTAGTCTATTTCTAGTTGGAAAATTGGTGTTAGCATGCCTTGATCGGCACCACACTGGACAGAGCCGTGTTACATGGCTTCCATGTCTCTTGTCCAGACGAGACAGATATGATTAGATATGCGCTTGTGTGAGATATACGCCTGTCTATTGGTAAATGACGTGTACCTTGGACATGGGCGGCAAGCTCCTTATTGGAGCTCCTGGCTTAATTATCGGTAGCATTGCGATCTGTGGCAGTAGAGCTCAATGTAATTTTCGACGATCATACTGACAAGACTTCTCGCTCTGATCTAGAACCGACGTGGCTAGGACGGGGATGCCCGCATCTTTTCAGACCATGAGGGAAAACATGGAAGATACATGTGAATGCATGCATATGACGTCGGAAAGGACAATAACTTTTGGCCTGCGTGATAGAACGATCACTAGCTAAATCTTTAAATCTCGCAAATATTTCCCACCGATAGCCCTTTATCCTTTTACGAAAAGGCACAACCACTTATCATCGGTTCAGTCATACGTCCGCGCATTTAGCTGAAACTCCGACGTACACAGCCACACGTACTGGAGATTCACCGCACCGACGGATTCGCAGGGCGTCGGGAAGGCTCCGAGTTTGAACATTGTCAACCTGCCGTGATCGAGCCACAGTTCCCCACTATGACCCTGCGCTGGCAGTGGAACAAAAGTGGAGAGCATTTGATACTAATTCACGAAATGGTAGGTAACTAGCAGCCAGAGTGAGCAACTCACTAATCCTGCATCCTTGGAAGAATGGGAAGGGTACAGCTGGACTGATGCGACGGAACATGCATGGCTGGTGGTTAGCCAGGCAGAGGCCTCGTGTTCAGTATCTATCTCAGATTGTTCAGTGCCGAGACGATTACGGAAAAAGGTGGGTTAGAAACGTAGGATAGATATAGACACTGCGGGACTTCACCTAGAACTAAGAACAGGTGCGGGAAGCTGGCCTACAATAGTTGGCATGCCTTTGCTACATGGTCTATCCAAAGGCCCGAAGACGAGGATCCAAATGCAGATACCCCCAATACGCGGAATGCTATAAGTCGTTAGGCTGCCTTGTTCAACATTGAGAAGCAACGAATAGTTGGAACTGGACTCGACGATCATCGCGGCATTGTCATTTATACTCAACATCAGGTGTGCATTGCGGGCGGTGATTTCGATATCCCAAGCGTCTTGAGGAACTGACTCAGCGATCAGTGGGATACATCGTCTCAGTAGGTTGGTGTTGGCACTTCGATATCGGAATGTCTAAACACGCTATTGTTCAGCATACACGCGTGTTTTTCGTCTTGAATGTGGGGTATCCACATTGCGTCGGCGCAGGGAACATTCGTAATCGATGAAATGGTGGAGGAACATCAGTTAAGTAAATATTTCTACAAAGAAACCCGCTTAAAGATCGTGAATTAAAGTGGGAGACGAGAATTAATATGGACGCACCGAGGAATCCACACTCGGACCTGTTTCCACACTCGAGTCACTCTCATTTGAAGCCGAAATTTTCACCAACAACAAGCTAGACCCGTTGAACTAATGTTTGTTAAAATAATCCAGTATGCCCAAAATCTATTCACAATGCACAAAAAGACACAAAGACTAAACAACTAGAAAAGAGTCAAAGTTTGTAAAAAGGAACAGAAAGTAAAAACGCACATAAATAGCTCTAAGTGACAATTCAAGCAAGTAATCCACACGCGTGACGTTAAGTAGCTGGGTCATGAACAGAACGCGCCTCCTGCGGTCCCAGCAGTGACCTTGAGCTCGTTCTACTTGCCCTAGGCCCACTATCTTTCTCTGCGCCATCCGTCTCGACACTAACAGGCGTACCAGGATAACCACTTCTCGTCGACAACTGGCTTTCGTCGCGAATGGGAATGATTTTCTCTGGTTGCGCACTGAGGTAGGGCGTACGCTTGCGTGTACGCCAGAGGACGTAGAAGATGAGAACGAGCATCGCGATGGAGGCAAATCCAGCCACAAGTCCTCCTATTAGCGCTGCTTCTGGAGACTTTCTCACTGTCGGCACAGATACCTCGTCTCCTGTGTCTGTGGAGTCTGTTTCCCTTCGGAGGACACGAAAAGTCTCTGTATGGTGCATTTTTGTGAATGTAGTCGGCTGACGGTAGTCGAGTCAGTAAAGCGGAGAAACTCACCAGTCGGGGACATAATCGATATTTCTAGCTAATACTCCGCTGTGACCAGAAAGAAGTAATGAGAGAAGGACGCGGTTGAGAGCTTTCAACAGTTTGGAGCCTCATGTTTGAGTCAAGGCTCGGCCTAGGCAGTTGGTATGGTATTGATAATGCGGCTGGTGGCCAATGACGCACACACTAATATCTGTTCTAGCCTCATGGCCTTTGTCTCCGCACTGTTCGCAGGCAGGCAACGCGAACGTTCTATGGGGCACTTTCATCGTAAATTTGGGGTTCGCATATCATTCACAGATAAGAAAAAGCGGATCTCCAGGCAAGCGTTCCATGACCATGAGCTCAGCGAGCATAGCAGGGAGGTGACGAATTGGATCCGCAGTGTCTCCCGGCCGTAACGACAATGATGGACCTTGCAAGACGAATATAACGCAAAGTTATCCGTAAGTCCACGCTAGCAGATTGCCATAGGGTCTCTCTGAGATGGTCATTCAGTGAAATACGAGTCGCTGTGGCGGGGAAGTACGAGTTCGGAAAATCGGATCCAAAAATCGTGCTAGGCACATGACCTTCTATCGAGTTTCAGGTTCAATCTCCGCTCAAGAGTTTCGATTTTATTTCCTACCACTGACTTGCCGAGCTGTGTGAAAGCCTTCGTTCGGATGATTAGGTTGACATTTACACCTCACTGGATGTCTGCTTGATACCCCATATGCATGCATAGGAAAGTGTAGCCAAATTCTCCCACTTAAAGCAGCCTGTTCTTGAAAGGTATTTTATGAATTCTGTAATCGTTTGTAGAATTTGTGGGTACATTTATTCATCATAATGGTACAAGTCCGCTGAAGGTCAGATACATTTATACACAGGAAATTTGCTTTACAAGTAATCATACATGAGCTGGGATCAGTTGAGTTGAAAGTCCTGTTTAACTCGGTTACTCCGAATCAGGCCGATAAATCTGCTTCTCATCTTGGAACAGGATTGTGCATTTTCCGGTCTTTCCGGTGTCGAAAAGCTTGTATGCTTCTACGGCTTCGTCAATCTTGAATGTATTCGTAACTGTAATCTGCATTATGGTGGCTCATTAGTCTAGGTTTTTTCTTTTGCGCGTGCACATACAGACGTACTTCAGGATGAAGATCCCATACTACGAGAAGCTTGACAAGTTCCTCCATTTGCGAGATCGAGCAGACCCAACTGCCATAAATTGTCAAGCTCTTGTGGATAACCACTTCGGAAACTTCGAAGTCAACCGTTCCATCTTCTCCGACGAAGACAACTCGTCCCCATGAACGGCAGGCTTTGAGGCAGGTCAAACGCGCAGACGAAGCACCACTACAATCGATAGCGACTTCGACACCTTCACTACCGGACCAAGCAACAGCAGCTTTGATGTCACCTTCAGTATCGTTTGTGTTCCCGTTCCTTGCGCATTCCAAGCTTTCGATACCAAGTTTCTTGGCAAAAGCGACTCTGTCGGGATCCCACTCGATTCCAAGGACTTTTGCTCCCATCTTCTGTGCAAGGAGAGCAGTGCCGAGACCAACTGGACCCAGCCCCGTAATCAAGACACGGTCACATCCCGAAATCTTTGCGCGTACGCATGCAGCGTAAGAGGTTCCGAGTCCGCAAGCGACGATTGCTCCGTCAAGATACGTCAACGGTTCCGGGAGGCGGACAAGTGATTGTATGTCAGCCAAAAGATATTCACCTATTCGAATCACATTCAAGCTACACCGCATGCGGCGATGTGAGTATGGAAAGCGTACCGTGTCCACCGTCGCGCTGCCATCCATAGGCTGCGCGCACGGGATAATCTGCCTCACAGAAGACATACAGACCCTGGCGGCAGTAATAACATGTGCCACAGCCCTGAACATGATAAACCGAGACCCGAGTTCCCTCCTTCCAACTATACAAGTCATTATACATTAATAGATAGCCTTGCTTGCGGCGCATACACTTACGTGTCCGGAACACCTTTACCGCGCTTCACAATAACTCCACACGGTTCATGTCCCGCAATGACACCTAGGTATCCTTCTGCACCTGTCTTGTGTGTCTTTGGGCGGTAAATCGCGCGGAGGTCGGATCCGCAAATTGCAGAAGCCTTTGATTGAAGGAGTACCTGCCCGATTCCTGGCTGCGGGACAGCTGTCTCTCGTATTTCACATCGACGATCACCGGGAAGGTATACACCTGGGAAACCATCAGATCGGCATTACGTATCCAGGAAGACTGACACATCGTGTAGCTTTAGAGTCAAAATTTGTGTACAAACCTTTCATCGTCGATGGGATGGTTATTTTCTCTGCCATCGCTCGTATCGTTGAGGAGGAGTGCTGGGAGAAAGAGTGCTTTTAGCATTAGCAGCTGACATTGCTCAGTTTTCAAGCGAGCCGGGCCGGGACAGAGAGGTCGGTGCATATCGCTGAAAGCCAGTGCAAGTTGCGAAAGTCGCCGAGCTGAGAAGATGTGCGTTCACAATAGAGTCCACGAGAAAAGGCAACTCAAGAGCTATATCAAGCAACAAGTGTTATCATGCCGACGGGGACAGTTGAGCTCTCGGAATTTGTTGTGTTATCGGTGGGAGTGATGCATAAGTACTGTGGGGATGCCGCGCAGATAGGAGATACTGGTATTTCACCGAAGTGTTGAGATTCTTGAGAATAACAGCAAGCACGACCTGCAGCAGCAGCGGCAATTATCATGCTATTTTTGTGAGGAGAGGATTACATAATATAGTAGCTTATGTTTACTACGCATTGCCTCACCTGAGTAACAAATGTCAGTTGCTGATCCCAATTCCAGTGTCCTACGTCTCTCTACCTTACTGTTTACAAGGCTTTCTTTCATATTTCCGCGCTGGTATTCCTTTGCATTTTCAAACAGAAATTATAGGTCGAATTTCCTGAAAAGGAATAATTCAGTCATGTGAATTCGGCACGTCGACCACCACGACGCGTCGTTTAGGGACTGCAGCGGATAAGGCTATCCGCGGTGTCGTACCGCGGTTGACAAATTCCCACGGATACCACATCCGCGGATAACTTTCTCACGGTATCCGCGGTTTTTGCACATCCGTCAGATGTATATAGAAATCAAATACATCTACTGTAGACATTCATAACTTCCAAGTATTAGCATTCATTAACTAAAAAAAGACAAAAAAATTCTACTATGTCTCAGAACTATACCCTACACTCCTTAAATTCAATATTTTCCCATCTTACACATGTCCTTGTCTGACGAGATGTGAGTCATGTGACAGCTGTCTGCTTGTTTGTTTTACAGAACCATTAACAAAATGCACTCTCTACATAAGTAATGGTTG
>NW_006760395.1:2640204-2647206 GCF_000271605.1 Fomitiporia mediterranea MF3/22 | reverse complement strand
ATTACATTTATATACAGTTGTTACATTTCAATTACAAGCAAAGTATAATTATAATTTTGAAGTGTAATTGATATATAAGTACATTATTACATTACATTTGCTATTATTAATTTACATTTGTTGTCGACTTTTTCGTGATGTTCAAAGTTCATACTCTGAAGCTAGAGTAACAGAGCTGTACTCTTAATATTTCATGTACATTTTCTGTATATACCCTGTCCATAGTTTGTATTCAATACAAATATTTGCTTACTTGTAAAAAAAATAGTGTTTTGTGTTGAAAAACAAAGAGGAAAAAACGAAAACAAAAAAAGTAGTGTATGGAGTCGAACGTTGGCAGTGTAACCGCGGTTACTGCGGTTACCGTGAGAATTTCAACCGCGGATAACCTATCCGCGGTTGCGGATTGCGGTTTTTGGTGACGGTTTCCACTGCAGTCCCTAGCGTCGTTCCCATCAGCTCGTCAGATCGGAACGGACTCGTCCACTCGCTTCATTCCACTAAGTTCTGGAGTCTAGACACGATGTCGGTCACCCTTCTTGACCTACCTCCGGAAATTATAGAAAGCATTCTCTTGTTTGCTGGCCCTATCGACACAGCCCGCTTCTCTCAGACATGCCGTGCACTGTACTCTCTAGTCTACGAATCCGAAGACCAGCATCTCTGGCGTGCTCTGTTCCTAGCGGAAGAAACCTTTGACGATCCACGGAAATGTACAAATTCTTTCGGAGACCCTCTGTTACACTACGAGGAGCCTGTAGACTGGCAAGACGAGCTGAAGCGACGCGTTCGAGCACAAACAGTCATTAGTAATCCGGCTTGCTTTCGAAATAATGACGAACTCCTCCAGGTCCTTGAGACGGTCGTCTCTATGGTCATTCAGACACCGTCGGCCTCATATCAGTATACTTCTGAGGAAATCTCGCGAAACCTTGTCTGGCTTGCCGCTCGCCGTGAGCTCGGCGACTTCCTAGAGTACTTTCGCGCCCGACGTAATTCGCTTCTCCACGAGATCCGCCAGCTTGTAGCTAAATTGCACACGCACGTGGGGCACACAGCGCCTGACTTCTCCCTAGAGCGCTGTGTCGACACGCGAGCTTTCGTATATGATATGCGGAATTATTCTGAAGCGAATGGATGGGGTCCGTTTCAGTCTAACGGCGAGGTTAATTGGGAGCATTTACTTGCCGTGCAACACGTTATGGGCATGCATATCGTTGCTCCAGAGGATGCTAGTCCGGTTGGTAACCAAGTCTTGAGTCTTCTTCCATATTGCCAGACACAATTGCCGAAGCATCAGCTGGAAGGTGACTGGGCAGGGGTAGACGGACTGTGGAGCTGCTCTTTCTGTTTTATTGATCATAGGGAACTACTTGGTACGACTTCCTATTGCAATTTCCGCTATCTGAGCTAAGTTTTCTTTTAAGCTTTTAATGTAACAGACGTGAGACTCAAGCAAGTCCATCGCCTTTCATTGCCTAACGCAATATTTTTAGCCACGAGACACATCTCTTTTTGCCCGTCCTGACTTCATTGAAGTCTTCCGATCATTTAGGCTTCGTATGCGCTTCACGGGAACAAAATTTAATCCGAAATTTCCAACTAGACCAACAATCACATTCAAGGGGAGCGTCCAAGACGTACATACTATGACGGGCACTGTCAACGCTGCTGGTGACGGTACAATTCGATGGAGTTTCGTGAGTAATGTGATCATCAGTTTATCCCGGCCTCAACTGATTTACTACATAGACATCTGGAGAAGCAACGCAGATGATTTGGAGGTAATGCATTAAGCTGACTGTGATCTTTAATGCACACCCTAACCTATTGTGATAGTTCGGAAGGTGTGCAAATTGGAGCTGCGCAATCGACGTTCGGTGTTCTCGGTACGTGGACAACTGTCTTTCACGACGAAGGAGATCCAGTAGGCAAGTTATCATCTCGTTTCTTTGCTGAGGAAAAATCAAACATCTGGAATTCTAGGACCGTTCTGGTTGCGGAAGGAGGGACTTGAAGCGTTAGAGGCGGACAGTCCTTGAACTGCTATATCATGACTAGACATTTATTCGTTCTTGCTAACGTTGGTTATTCATAATCTCTCTGAACTAGACTATCTATGGAAGGTATCAGCTCTGTACAAGAACGGGATCGAATTTCTAGAGCCAGAGCCTCTGGCCCTCTGTACTGCAACTAGTTTACTAGGTTTCGCCAAGCATCTACTATGTCCTTTCAAAGGCACGCAGTTCTTGTGTTTTCCATTTGTGCAACAACCTACCCAGTTAGCATTCGGATTTTTACGAGAGGTCATCACTCTGAATTGTACAGGGAATTTTATTATTACTGTTGTATGTGTGTTGGGAAGAATAATAGACTGGGGTAACCTTCTCAGACCTTGTTGCATTTTTTATTACCTTATTGAGGCAAATACTGTGCCCTAACTAGTGTTTTTCATAGTCTGGTACTTGTTCCATAGCTAGAAGCATGTCAACAAGATGGGCAATGAATTATTAGTTAACTACTTGAAATGTATGGGTCTTGTACATATTACATAAGCAGACTCCCATCTTACATGCACTCTCCTTTTCAAGTATCACACTATGTCCTTCAAGTTTCTTACTCTGTAAGTGGCCATCTTAGTGAAATTTCTCTACTTCTACTACTTGTTAGGACACAAACATTTATCAGTATATATAGTGTGGACCAGGTGTCAAGCCAAGCTTGACATTGCACCCTTTTGGTGAAGAGGTTCTATGTATGGTCCACTATATATAGTAATCCCTCACATAATGTCAAGCTTAGAGTAGTCAGGGGTTGATCCTGATGTAGGGTTGTCTGTAAGCAAAAGTATTAGGCTAAGAATAAGCTTCCTAAAAGGGGGGGAGTGAATTTCTCAGTTGCTTGGAATACTGGGGCCAGGACTCTATATTAGGATATCTCTCCCTACCTCTAAAGACTGTCAAGGTTAAGCTAGAAATAGTAACCCTTAGGGTCAAACTCTATATACTAGTCATGTAAGGACACATGACTCTAGAGAGGAGAGTAATGTTAGGACACAAACATTTATTAGTATATATAGTGTAGACTAGGTGTCAAGCCAAGCTTGACATTGCACCCTTTTGGTAAAGAGGTTCTATGTATGGTCCACTATATATAGTAATCCCTCACACTACTTCTGTATATACTACCCAATTTTCTTAAAGGAGAACCTCTTACTATTCTACTCTGTCAGTAATTCACTACAGAAGTGTTGTCCTAACACCAGGCTTTGCATTTCTAGCTACTCTGCCACTACTCTATAGCTTGCTACCTTTATCCTCCATTTAGACTCATATACATATAAACAACAAGTGTTTGAATAACAGAAACTAAAGGACTAACATCTTTAGCTTAATATATCTCTTCTGTACTATTATGTTGTTTTATTTAAATTTGCATGTATATATAGTAAGTAGAAGTACAACATATTAGTTTCTTAAGGGTTACTAAAGTAATAAACTAGCTGTTTTTCCCAAATCCCTGATTAAGACAATTCTACAAGTGTTCTATACACTTAATGTATAATAGAATAAAGAGTATTTATTCTATTAATACTAAGATCTATTAATACTCTTGAGGACTCATTATTGTATAGACCCTTGTGAGTAGTACTTTACAGTCTCTATTACTTACAGTTTCTAGTAAATACATGTATTAAATTTGGCATATTTCAAGTTACTGTATTTTAAAAGGATCTTTTATTACAAACTCTAGAAATTACTATTCTCTAACAGTAGAGTCTCTTCTGGTTTCTAAATACTTAGTGTGAGTTCTATAGATAGGGGAAGATTATACACAGTAGCCTACTATCTCTCACAAAGTTCTTTATACAATATTAAAATTGTGCATATTATGTATATATACAAAACAAAATTGTGTTTAAACTTTTAGACAAGAGAAATCTTATCAAATTTATAGAATATGACTATAGATTACAAAATATTACTAATGGCTCTCATAACTTGTACTTGAGCATTGTTAAGCACAATGTTTAAGGCTCCTCCCTTAGACAGATTAGTCACTCTTTCAGAAATGTATAACTAGTATCTTAAGAACAGCTTTACCTATCCTATTCTTACATACTCAAGAGCTACAGCTATTAAAGTACTCATTCCTTAGGGAAGGTGTGTTATAACAATCTATAAAATTTCAAACAAGATTCACTATTGTGTTTGTAGACAGGAAAATAATAAAGGTCAGTCCTTTACTGTTATAACAATTTATTCAGTAGTAAGTAAGCTTTTACAATATAAGTACACAATTTTTTAAAACTCTATGTTTATGATTTAGATACTATTACTTATTTCTTAAACATTGCTAGTGTTTTCCAGGTGGGCTATACTGTATTTCATATCTCTCTGTAGAACTCACCTGTTACTGTTACTCATCTACTACTAAAAGACAATGTGTTACACATTCTTATTAGTTGTAAGACATCTTTCTAAGTACTTTATGTCAAACCACTCAACCTTTTAGACAATATATTCAGGGCTGGCCTGACATTTCTCATATTACTAGTATTTGACAAAGTGTACAATTTATATACAGTGACACAAAAAACTGTTAACATAATTAGCTAATTTTAGCATATAAAATATACAAAATACTGTTAGAAAGCTATTCTTTACAGCTTTCCATCCGTATGTATTAGAAAGAAAAATATGTGAAATTGAGTGAGTTATGAAGGGATCTACATATATATATTATGTTAGTAGTTTTTTACCTTACATATTAAGATTCAAAGATTTATCTATAACTTATACAAATCAGTATAATTTGTCTTGAAACAAATCATGAATATACAACTATAGTATATGTACAATATATTAAAATTTCATTGTAAATGGCTCTTATTTAGTTGAATTAAAAATGCCAGAGTGAATTTGCTAATTTGGCTAAAAAATATACATTTTTAGTACTATATACTTAATAAAAATTCAACCAGTATTATGACAGACATGTAACTTAACATATACAGTCTTATATTACATATGTTATATTACACTTAAATGAAAAGTATTGAAACTGTTGACAAACTGTAAGAGACTGTACATCTGTTTTATCTAAGAAAGTATTAATTTAAACAAAAAAATAAGTAGAAATACATTAAGTAGTCATTAATATTCTTCACAGTCATAGTACAGGCACAAGACTTGAAAAATATATGGATACATAATAGAGCACTACATGTCTTGATTTGTATGACTGATTAGGTACTAGTTAAAGTTTTATTAAGTATATAGTACTAAAAATGCATATTTCTCAGCTAAATTAGCAAATTCACTCTGGCATTTTTAATTCAACTAAATAAGAGCCATTTACAATGAAATTTTAATATATTGTACATATACTATAGTTGTATATTCATGATTTGTTTCAAGACAAATTATACTGATTTGTATAAGTTATAGATAAATCTTTGAATCTTAATATGTAAGGTAAAAAACTACTAACATAATATATATATGTAGATCCTTTCATAACTCACTCAATTTCACATATTTTTCTTTCTAATACATATGGATGGAAAGCTGTAAAGAATAGCTTTCTAACAGTATTTTGTATATTTTATAATAATTATTAGTTGTAGAGTTACAAGCAAATTTGCTAAATTTAGCTAATTATGTTAACAGTTTTTTACATTACTATAACTCTAGCAAATGGTCTGAGCCTGTACTACTAATTGACATTAACATTGACTGTATTACACTTATTCTACATTCATCTGGTTCTACTACATTCCTAAAGCTGATTTATTAAACACATTACAGGCCAATTTAACTTTTATAAATTCCTTGTTTATTTATTACTAATTACTTAGTACATTCTACAGTCTGACAGTTGTATTTATAACAGACTTTGGTGAACATGATATGAGTAGTACTAGACTTGCTTGTCATTCTATCCTAATGTAAGTTACAAGTAGAAAGTAGTAAAGTAATTCTTATATTTTTTATACTTTATTAAGTTTTATAGAATAAGTGTTATACAAACTGGATAGACAGTATAAAATTTTTTAAATGTTCTACTAGCTAATTTAACAAGTTATCTGTGTCTAAGCAACTTCTAGGATTATTATTACTAGACTTGAGCCTCAACTATAACTAAATACTCTAAATCTGGATTTAATAATTAAGAGTTCTATTATGTTAAAAAGTAACATAACCTTCTGTGTACTAAGTTTTATTAAGGTCTGTAGTTCCTTAATGTGTTAAGTGAGTCTATTAGTAATGTAATAAATGTATAGAGCAGAAATAAAAAGTACATTTCAGGCCTTTCTAAAATATATAGTATTGTAAGTTAATCTTTATAGTAATAATAAAGTTTACTCTGAGTAAACTAAATAGTTATATAGTAATAGCCCTGTTAATTAGAAGGTTAGAGACAGACTGTCAAGCAAGAATGTCTCTATTTATTCTTTATTTATTCTTTATAGAAGGTTTGGAATCCTTACATGTTTGTCCTTTTAACTATAGTAAATTTAAAACTTAGTACTATAGTTCAGAAGTTAGTATAATAAGTCTAATTGTTTTAAGTAGATACTCTGAAGATACTGAGTACTGTGTTAACATAGTATTTAGAGTCTGTAAAGAAGGACTAAAACTACTTTCACTTATTAAGAAATATTAAAGTAAAGTTTAAACTAAATAACTATAACTGTTATAAGCTAGTTATTCTAGTAGAGATTTTGGACACATATAATTGAAGGTAATTACTAATTTCTTTTAGCCAAACATGTACAAGGTGCTAAGCATCTTTAATACTTTTAAAGATGGAATACTTATACTATAAGTAACTCTTTAGAGTCTTATTTAATAAAGGTAAGTTACTAAAAGATTTATAATAGGGTTAATAACTAAATAATACACTCAAATAGAGAAAAGGTGTAGAAGCCTTTTGTATTATACTTAGATTGTTCTTTAATGTTTACTGAATCTCATTTTCTAAAATAGAGACTATTTT
>NW_006760395.1:2634165-2639210 GCF_000271605.1 Fomitiporia mediterranea MF3/22 | reverse complement strand
GTCTTTATAATGTGTATTTAGTGTTTTTGTTATGTTTGTAGATTTTTAACAAGCATAGCAGGAGTGCCCCAAGTACTCTCTCTCTTATTGAGACATCAAGCAAGTATCTACCTTATATACTACATAGTGAAGTCTGATAATCCAAGACATTCCAAGTGTAGTAATTCTACATAAGGCAATTAGGGATTTCCTAATCCAGAGCACAATCTAATACTCCCCTTCAAGCATTAATTAAGAACTAAGACTGTATGCCTAATAGTTTGTTTAGATGCTTGATCTGTAGGACATGGAGAGCCTTTGTAAGGATGTCTGCTAATTGGTTCTGTGATTGAACATAGTATACATTGATGTATTTGTTTTGAATGTAACATTGTACAAAGTCTTTTTGTAAATCAAGATGTTTAGTGTGAGTGTTGTATGTTATTTTGTCAGACTTTACAGTCTTTATTACACCTTGATTATTGTAATAAATCATAATGGGTGCTGATTCAGTCTGTAGTACTTCTTTGGTGAATTGTTTGAGCCAAATGGCTTCTTGAGTAGTATACACTAGTGCTTACAACTCTGCTTTGTAAACAGATAGTAGTACCAGGTTTTACTGTTTGCTTGACCAAGATATGGTTGATTTAGCTAATTGAAAGATGTAGCTGTTTATTACTTTATGTCCTTCTGTCATTCGTCCGTCTGCATCACAATAGCCTCATAGTTTTAAGGCATTTGTGCTTCCAAGTTGAAGCCAACAATTTGTTGTATATTTTAAATACACAAAGCAATGTTTCACTACTTTGTAGTGATGCATTTAGGGCTTTTGTAAGTAGTGTGCTAATTGCCCAGTAATATAGGATATGTCTGGCTGTGTGCAGTCTGTAACATATCTTAACAATCCTACCATATTCATGTATAGTGTTGTTTCATTATTACTTTCGTTTGTATTGTATGTACAGTATGCAAAAAAAATATTGCAATATGTAATTTAGATAGATTGTATACATTCTACTGAAAATTAAAAGAAACAAAAAAAGTTCAAATACATATAGATATATGTATTTGATCTTATACTATACAGCTCTAGTAATTAGAGCTGCATATCTGTAACTGCAGGTTTTAAAAAAATTAAAAAGCACGTGACAGCGTGCCATTGTGCATCCAGACACACCACCTCGAAACATTACGAACACTCATATCTTTGCTGCAAATACATGCGTTTACCCCGGTCGTTTTGTGTTTTGTTTGCATTGCATTCAGCTACACTATGGCAAGATTCAAGCACACTACACCTACTACAAGACAAATTATTGTACTTGGAAGGCAGCAAGGTTGAACCTGTGAGGACCTAGCCCAAGAGCTGCACCAGTCTGCATCCACCGTGTCTCGTATCTATCACAAATATGCAAAAACGAAGGACTGGTATGCAAAGGAGAAGAAGAGGGGTAGACTAAAGAAGCTAAGCCAGTAGGACTTACAATATGCTGCACTTCTCCTTGCACGAGGGGCTGTCAAGAATGCTACAGAACTTCAGCATTATTACTTTCCACAAGTCACTACTCAGACTATTCGAAATGGTCTCAAGAAGCTTGGCCTTAAGGCTTACAAAATGTACAAAAGGCCTCTCCTTTCATACAAAGCAAAGCAAAGAAGATGGGCATGGGCTAGATTACACTTTTTTTGGACTGTTACAAAGTGGCGTCGAGTTATATTCTCAGATGAAGCTAGAGTGGAGCTTTTTGGGTCTGATGGGCTTCAATAGTGCTGGAGATTCAAGAGGGATGCATTCCAGGGGCAATACATTAGGAAGACAGTCAAACATGGAGGAGGGTCGTTTATGGTGTGGGGTTGCATTACAAAATTTGGAGTGGGACGTCTCATTCGTATTGATGGTACTATGGATCGATTCAAATTTGTCAACATCTTAGAGGAGGGGCTCTTGGGTACACTCCATGATAAGGGCATCAAGAAATCTGGCTTTCTCTTTCAACAGGATAACGATCCAAAACATGCTTCACAATTTGCACAAGACTGGTTTCGAAAAAAGAAGATCAAGCTCATTCCCTGGCCCTCCCAGAGCCCTGACATGAACATTATAGAACATGTCTGGGGTGAGCTAAAACATCGATTGGATCACTGATTCCCTCATCCTTCAAATAAAACTGAACTATGGGAAGCAATGCAGGAGGAGTGGTACCAAATGGACATGGATTTTATCAATCATTTGTATAGTTCTATGCCCTCTCGTGTATCTACTTTAAAGAAGGCTAAGGGTAGCTATACTAAGTACTAGAATACATGAATTTAACTTTAATAATTCAAATTTTTTTTGTGTCAAAAACTGATCATACGCTTGTGCATTATTTAGTTTGTCACATGATCATTACTTATCTTTATTAAATCTAGACAGATTTTCACCAAATAATTTCTTTTTAATTATATACTGTCTACTATTCTTAATACAAATAATTGATCTAATTTTTCTTATTATTTTGTAAAGAAAGGTCAATTTTTTACAATTTTATACCTTGTTACAATATTTTTTTTGCATACTGTATCATTTGTATTGTTAGATAGATCTATTCTAGGAGTAATAGGCATTCATAGTGCCTTTTTGTTTTCGAAGTAGTAATGCTTGATTATACTTTCAATATAATGCTTTTGCTGTAAGCTAATCATTCGTTAAGGTCTATCTCAGCTTATTTCAATACTAAGTAACTAATGTATTTTGTTACTGTCAGTAAATGCAACGTGTTGTCTTAATGCATGTTTAAATACTGTTATTATAGTAATAGTTTCACCAATAATTGTAATATTGTTGACATGCATAAATGTTACAAGAATTGTTTTATTATTTTGTTTCTTGTAAAATACAGTGTGATCATAATTAGCTCATTCTAATCCGATCTTAAGCAGTAGTTTGGTAATCTTCTTGTACCATTGTCTACCTACTTGTTTCAATCTGTATAATGCTTTATTTAAGTATAACACTTGTCCAGGTTTAATATCTGTAAGTAGCCTGCCTAGCAGCAGTTTCACATAAATGAGTTTGTCCTCATTTAATTCTCTGTAAAGATATGCAGATTTTACATCTATCTAATGTATTTCATAGTTCTTAGATGCTGCCCAAGATAACAATAATTGTACTGTTGATAGTTTTGTTACTAGAGCAAATAAGTTGTCAGAATAGAAGTCTATTCCATTCTTTTGAGTGTATCCTTACACTACAAATTGTGCTTTGTATTTGTCTATTCAGCTGTTAGCCAGTCTTTTGATTTTATAGACAAATTTCGTTCCAATTACATTTGTATTTGTAGGGGGGATAGTATATATCCACATGTTTTGTTGTTGAAGTGACTGTATTTCATCCTTCATAGCTTTGATCCATTGTTCTTTGTCTATACATGTTATAGCATTGTAATATGTTAATGGATTGTTATAGACTTTGTTGAGGAATTTGTTAAATTCTGTTAGATACATAGCTAGGTTTATATTATCTTTGTAATTTAAACTTATAGTTTGTTTAACCAGTCTTTGCTCTTGTGTAGAGTGTTGTATGACAGGTTCTTTATCTTTATTATTGTTATTAGGAAGAGTTTCATCATTGTTTGATGTATCATTGTTATGATTATTCTCCCCTTCAATCCTAGACATTAGTTTGTCTATGAATTGTACATTGTGTTTGACAGTAATTTTATTATCATGGCACACTAAGTGACCTTTACTATCATTATCATAACCTAGCCATTGTGTGTGTTGGCCTCTAGGTTGTAGTTTATACATTTGTTTGTTCTGTATGATACAATATACACTGAATTCTCATATATTATCTATTTGATAATGTTTGTTATACTGTTTGTAATATGGCATTGTGAAATTGATAGTAACTCTTAGTGTTCTGTTATGAATAAACGTTTGATATTGTACTGTATATACCCAGAATTTCATAGGTAACTTTGCTGATAACAGACACATACATATGCTGTTAAAGATAGTCTTATGTATACATTCTGCAACTCTGTTCTGCTACAGTGTATTGTGTACTGTTAGTCTACATATTGTTCCTTGACTTTCAATGTATGTAGTGAAGTCTTTACTTAGGAACACTGTATTGTTATCACTTTAGAGAGTTTTAACTCTTATACTGTACTGTGTAAAGAGTTTTGTTGTATGCTTTACATATTCAGTAAAAGCATTGCTTTTATGCCACATAGGTAGTATAGTTACCCATTGTGTAGTGTCATCTACAATGGTAAAAAGATATTCGTACTTGCTGTAAGCTTGTACTGGGGCAGGTCCCCAAATATCAATATGGAGATGATCTCTATAGGATTGTGCAAGAGGTGTTGTTTGTATTTTTAGTATTTCATTACATTGTATGTTTGCTTTAATACAATCTGTACACTGTACATTTTTATTGTCTGTTATCCTTTGACTTATAATCTTAGGATACTCTTGTATGAGTTTGTGCAAGTAATCAAAATTAACATGACCCATTTGTTGATGTAAATCAACAATAGTGATTGCATTAATAGATTGTTTATTATGATGAGAAACTATTATATACAAGTTATTTTGTACATGTATTTCACCAATCTTTGTATGAGCAGGAGAATAAATAATACATTCATTGTTTGTTTTTGTTAAAACATATCCTGCTTTGTATAATAGTGCTTCACTAACAAGTGTAAAGTTCAGATTAGGATGATAGTATACGTTTTGTAGTGAAATCATATTCACCTTAGTATACTCATTAGTTTTGTCTTATAGTTTTATGTTAAATGTCATCACTCCACTTTTGCTAAGTGTGAATGACAATTTATTCACAATTGTAACGTTTATTAGGGTCAAGTTCCAAACGTTTGTAAGACAGAACAAGTATGGAGTAGTGTGTACATTTGCACCAGAGTCCAATATATTAATACAATGTATTAGTTCAGTATCATTACAACATATTGTGTTGATAGATATGTTTGGATTGTAATTGAACTCCTTAATAACTTCTTTTGTATTGTCAAATGAGTTCATGAAGTTGTCTACTTGTATGACACTATCCTCTT
>NW_006760395.1:2623104-2632784 GCF_000271605.1 Fomitiporia mediterranea MF3/22 | reverse complement strand
AGTAACCTGACTGACAAAACAGAACTGGCAGATTTTCAGTGTTTAATATAGCTAGTATTTACACATTTTTACTTAATACATAAGTATATCTTTTAATATAATTTATATACTTTTTTATATAAGCTAATAATAGAGAAAATGAACAAATATACTTTACAGTACTCTAGAATCTTTAAAAAAGTATGTTAATACTCTTAAAGGTTCTTCAACTTGATTTGTATTAATAATTATATAGATTTTCCTGACTGTATTACTATTAAAACTATTTATATACATAGAGAAGAATATAGTAAGACACTAAACTAATATTAGGAACAATGTGTATAAAACAAACACACTATATTCTACTATGAAAGAGACTACACAAGCAGATTTACCTCTTCCTACTAGTACTTCCTAGACATTTTTTTACATTCTTAACTATATGTAAGAGATTATAATAAATATAATACAACAGTCTATTCAGGACAATATAAATATATTCCACATTAGCTGTAACAGGTATATTCATTTTACAGTGTTCAGGTCTGTTCCTGAATGTTCATTTTGTTATTAATAACCTTTAAGTAACATAGATTTATAACACATTACTAAATATAATACAAAAATCAACTAGTATTCAGACAAAGAGTATTCTAGTCAATTTTGTCTACAAAAAGCCTTCTATTGTTTTGCTTACTATATATACTTTGTTTATCCTAGAGTAGTATACTAGTAATAACATATAATACATTATTTGACTTATAAAAAATGACAAGTAAAAAGTAACATCTTATTATTTAAGGAAAGTAGTATATTCTTTTATACATCTTATAATATGTATTTATCTTACACTTGTATTACAATAATACATAATTCATATTACTTTCCATAATATTAATCCAACTTATTTAACCTTATTTTATCATTTACTGTAATATTAGTTAAGGGAAAGTAGTATATAATATCTTACATATTATTAATATTTTATAAATTATATACTCATATAAGATTAAAAATTACTGTCAATTTTTTCCTGATATGGTTCCTACACTAATCAAATCCAGTCTTCAAGCAGGAGTTCTCCTAAAGCTTGATTCAGTAAATTTATTGTTTTACACAGGTTTTGTCTTTGTAAATGATTTTTTCCCTAGAAAATATACTAGATCTCAGTCAATATTGTGAGACAAGCTCTTAGTAAGATACACAACTCTCTGGTCCGGATCTTGCATCTTACACACTCTAATCCAACATCCTGGATGTTGTTACTCAAGACAGTAGGTCACAAACTTGGGTTACAATTCATAACTTATAGAGATTATGTATAAGCTATTAGTACAAATGACTTAACCTCTGGTCTAACAAACAGTGTTCTTACAGACAACCCTGTGCTTTGAATAATCAAATTCTTCTGTTCAGCACTTGAAGTTGATCAGGTGAATTCTTCAAAATTGCTCTGCCTGAAATGTCTTTTACTTAATAAAGTGTTGAAGGTCTCTCTTACTGTACTAATTACAGAGTTTGCCTTTATCTAAAGATGATATGAAGAATTGGCTTGTGTCATGGAAGAGGACAGAATTCATCACATATTAGCAAGCCACTATATTATTAGACATATGTAGAAATGATTTATGTATAGTAATCAGGTATTATATGTTTGTAGATTAGCTTATAAGAAAATTGTATACTGTAGTTAATCTAAAAATTCTGATTGAATCCATACAGTTTGCAAGTATAGTATAGTGAAGACACATCTCTACTGTGCCTGATCCCTGCAAACTTTTTGCCCAAATATCCTTTTGAGAAACTAATTCACTGTGAGAATGTTATACACTATTCAAATACAATACTAATGAAAAGTCATTATAATAACTAGTATGTCTGTTTACTTCATATTGTAAAGTCATGAGAAATATTCATTCATAATGTTGAGCACCACAGATTCTGTCAAGGTTTACAGATTTCCAGCCCTTGCTCGAATTAAGACTGTTTTATATGCACCATGTATTGAGTTTAGAGAATATATTGAGAGTTGAAAGATCATGACAAATACTAGTGCTAGAAATTAAGAAGTTTCACAATTGAGATATCTAGCAACACAAATCAATTCCTTTACAAAACTGAGCAGTTTAATCCTTGTGTAACTGCTTTGCTAACCAGGTGCCTATGTACTAAAAGTATGTAAGCTAACAGTTTGAACATAGATAGATATGTAGTATGTGCCTTACCTAGGGTTGTACTTAGGATTTGGTATAGCAATGATGCTTGGCCAAAACATTTTGCTTCCTGAGAGCCTCCTGATTTGAGAGAACTGCCAGCCACAAGACTCTAAGAGGTTAATGAAACCTTGTATGGTACGCTCTCCAGCATTCAAATTGGTTGAGACCTTCCCATAGCCAAATAAGTCTTGAAACATTTGTCAACAGAGATAAATACTTACAATAATATCAATTGCATAAGAGAGCGTGTTTGCTCCACCAAAGTTTGGCAGAAGAGGAGCTGGGGCAGATTTCACAACAGCACCAGTCTCCTTTACTGGTGTCTCCTGCACTTTACATGCATAATCCATGACACTTTCAACAATGACAAGCGATGTCTTTCCCACAATCGCGACTTTGCGGAGGTTTTTAAGGATCTGAATACAATATTTGTCGGACCAGTCATGCAATACCCAGCGGAGGAGAAAAACGTCTGGAGGTCCTGGTAGACCGGGTTGTTCCTTTAAGAAGTCAGTATCTGGTTATTCACATTCAGTAATTGGATATATTGTCAAATAAATCATGGAAACGGACCAATGAAATGGACTTTTCCAGCAGAAACGTGAGTTGGCATCTTCTCGTTCCAGTGCTATGTGAGTAAATAGTGTTAGATAGCGTTTACTGAGGCAGGAATAGAAAAAACTGTACATTCTTTGCTTTGTCGATTACTGACTTGAAATCCTCGAGAACAACCTGCATATTTGGAAATTTCTTTACAACCTCTAAGGGAACATGACCTATTCCACTTCCAACGTCAACCAATAGTCCATCTTGAACCTGTTCCCAATCGAAACCTGTCCAAATGTGGTTCCATTTAAATCAGATCCTGTACCACGATAAGCCAGAGACTATACCTCCAAGGATTGCCTCGGGGTGCATATTATTTGCGCTAGACATAACTAAGTTGAACCTATCGCGTCGGTAGTGGTTTTCCGGAAGCTCATAGAACTCCCATAACGGTAGTTCTGTTTTGAATGCCCTCTGGAAACCACTATCATTTACTTCCTCAGAGAAAGCCGTCTTTGGATCCAGCATGACTTCTCTAAAACCTTGTGCAGCTGTCATGACTTCATCCGCTCTGTTGCTCATCTCAGTGCCTGCTGATTCATGGCAAATAACCCATGTTACTTACCCGTATCCGGCAATAGCAGCAAAGCCATTTGTGTTGACATACTTATTGGCTGTACTGTAAATGCCGTACTAAGTAACAGGTTAGATAAAATCCCAAGAGTACATACAAGTTATCCGTTACATCCTTGCCAGTATCAAGTAGCGAAGACAGTAGATTGTGAGCGAACGTTCTCTCTTTTACCTCACGGAAATAGTGGTTTGTTGCAAGGAACCTTAGAACACGTTCTACAAATACGTTGCGTAAGAACTAATGTGTCTGCATGTGAGAAAAGAGCTCACCAAGTTTCTTGGGATCGACACCACTCTTTTTTGCAATATCATTAACATGCATACCCTGAGAACAGAGTTATGAGTAATCATATTGATTAAAGTAATTTTACCTGCCTTGGGTCCCGCGTTCCTTATAATTTCAGCAACATGTGTTCCCTCTGCAATGCCGAGACAAACAGGAAGAGTGAACTGGATGCTGACATAAGTAAACAATTCTATATGTAACAGATGGTTGGAATCATACTTTGAAGGCAGAGTTCCATAGGTGGACAGCAGGAGATTGTAGAGTAGCTACGAGCTGTGTTGCAGCTGCTACTGCCAGAGCTATGTTATCTGCCACCTCTGGGTGGTTGCGAATGCCATCCGGTGAAAATTCAGAGGGATGAGCAGGCTCATTTAGTGACGGGAAATCGACTCCAGTCTTTACGCAGATGCCGAGTATGTTATTGACTGAGGAGGAGAGAATGTCTAGGAGACCTTCAAGTTCTGTAGCCATGCTATGTACAGTAGGTGGATGTTGATACTGAATGTCACTTCCTACTTGCCTCCTATATACAAATCCCTCCACGCATATAACGAGAGGGATCAGTAATAGGTATGATTGCATCTTCTCACCCTTCTCTCGAACCTGTGGATAGGATTCTAGTTATTTTGCCGAGAATCAGGAAGCGGACGTCATATCACAACAAAAATGGATACACAACAATTCAAACACTGATCAAGGGGTTCTCTACTGATGTGTCCAAAAGGGAGCCACTAGTATACAAAAATAAACTGGAATATAACCATATGGGGATTCATAATAGTTTCAAATACACCTCTTAACCTATCCAAACGGAGGTATCATTTCATATAACAATTGCAGATGGAGTATGTGTCTAGGCTGGATCTCCAAATATACTTCCTATCAAAACGGAGGGTAGCATAACATGTTACGTGCCTTGTGTATCTAAAATATACCCCTAAGCTAAATCTTCTTCTCAAAGTAGAAGTGGAATAAATAGAACGATGTTTCAATACAGATCAATTTTTATGTATCTATGGTAGGATAATGGCCAGAAATGAATGTGTCTCCAAAATACAGAATGTGTAGCAATAGAGTTCTTGAAAAAGACATCACATATTTATATTCTTATAACTTGAAAAGGTCAAAATTCAGTCTTAACAATAAACTGCTTCCACTGATAGGTGCCTATGATACAATTACTGCCTAAATATTATAGCCCCTAATTCAGGTGGTGTCAGACCTTATTCCAAATGATACTGCAAAATCACATCATGAAAATTTGTTCCAATCTTTTAGGGGTGTAGCACAAAGATAGGTATTATACTCTAGTCTCTATCACAAATATAGTTACTGATCAGAAAAACATTCTGTCTGATTGTACAATTGCAGAAATACACTGTTGTGAGGAATAGCACTTTAGCTTAGCACATAGTTTTTCACCAGATGTATGCAGCTCCATCTTCATACTTGCTTTTCTTGCTTATGTGCAAAATACCAGTGTACTAGTATGAGTATCCTTCACACTGTCAAGTCACACAGGTACTGTAATGATCGGGGAGGTCTGTGGCTCAAGGTCCCTACTCAGCTGTTACCCTATAGACTGTTGTTGTCATGACTCGGATCTTGCAAAAGCCTGATAGGCATCAAAATCAGAGCAATAAATGAAATGGTGCTAGCCTCACTTGGGCAGATTGTCCCATGCAGGTCAATTCAATAACATATGGCTCTGTATATTTGAATAACTAACAGAATCAATATTCATCATTTGTATCACATATATCATTTGATCCATCTCTTACATAGGTTGACAACTGATCCTAACTCTAAGCGGTACACTCAATTATAGAAAGTCGTTATATAGAGCTAGTCTGGGTGAAGATTTCGACTTTGAACACCTTTCACTGAAAGTCCTCAATATTTGCAACATGGTGTCCAGTAATGAAGAAGAAATATTACAGCAGTTTACAGTGATGGGACAAGAAATGTTAGTGTCTGTCAAGCAGTTTAACAGTTGTACTAACACGAAGGCTTTGCAGACGTGGAACTAAAGTATGTATGCCACCTTCTGGTACTGTCAGGCTGTTCATTAAATCGTCTATGAAGAGTGCCTTCATCTCTATCTTTGCTGTATATCTGTATGATTATCTGTTGACCTTTCCTGATGAGGTATTCTTCTGTATTTCCTCATACTATTACATGGGTCTGAACAATAGTAACTCTGGAGGTTGAGTACATATGGCGCCAGAAATTTACGTTTGGTATATGCAGAATCTTTCTTTTGCTACTGTTGTATTGACCAATTCCCTTAGTCACGTTTCTGTTTTATATGGTGAGTATAGTCTGATATACACTAGAATACTTTTGACCAATTTCCTTGAAGAATCGCTACTATTCACTTGTGGTATTTATGGTCACCCTGAGTGGTAATTAATACAAGGTTTGACCCGATATATTATGGAACTTAAGCAATTAATAGGTTTCTTCTCACCATTATACACACCAAATGTGAGTTAGTGTTTATTCACACACTATGTTAGTTTCTGACTCTGAGTCTTCTTTAGATGTATGAATGTCCAAATTGTATAGCTATCCCAAGGACTCACAGTATGACTTAGCTGCAAACACTGGTCTTCATTTCTGCCATTAGCAGTAGGGCTCCCAATGTTGATTCTGCCTGGCATTGTTATGGGTTTAAGGTAGTATTTTCCAATTCCCTAAAATATAACTTGAAGTAATATCAATATCTGCTTCTCTTTAGGGTTTCTGCATTGTACTCCAGAAGCAGGATTGTTACAGCCTCAGTATTCCTCTTCCTAGCAGCAGAAACTGCAACTGCTTTATGGATCTATACAAGGCCTGGAAATGGGCGTAAGTCAATGTTTATTTACAGAGTATGACATTGTGAGTACTGACAAGTCCACAACTTGAAGCTCTCCAGATTCCTCAAATTGTTCACAGAGATGCATTTCAAAGTATGATGTATAATTACACTGTTCTCAAAATCTCTTTACTAACATTCTCTATCATTAGTTTGTATACAGGAGGTGGCTCTGTAGGTTACTTTCTACAATTGTTCAGCAATCCACTAGCAGTAATGAAGTTATCTCTTGATTTTAGCAAAAACCTCCAAGCAGCGGCTTTTCAATTCATGGAAACAGCATATGACACCATCATATTTGCTATGATACTCTACAAGACAATCCAATCAATGCGTAATAAACGGAGATCTATACTCGCAGTAATAGGGGCGCATGGAGTAATCTACTTTGCGTGCGCTTTTGTTTAAAAAAACTCGAAAGTAGTGCCTTACTCACATATTTTGTAGTGTTGTATTTTCATGTAACTTTACATGGGCTATGTTCATCATATTTCAGCCTGTGAGTAACATTGTTCTCGAATCTTATAAAATGTATTTGACTAGAATATAGGATGGGCTAAAATACTCTGCAGCTTTGTGAGTCTCTTTTAAACATCTGGTTACAAACCTTCATCCGTTGACTTTATCTATACAATTATAGGCCAACAATCATGTATGCAGACATTTGTTTACTTTGCTTAATGGCTTCTCTAATATTTTATCACTGGAAAGGCTCGGTTGTGTGGTTACAAACCGAATCACTCTTGAACTACGAAGTTGCAGGGAGACAAAGGGCTGGTTTGAGTCTGTCAGATATGAACCAAATGATAGCTCTAGTGTCCTTTTAGGAAATACGAGAGCATATGATAGACAGGCACCAGAGTCCATGAGCACAATCATGACTGACTTCAGCAATGGTCTGCCAGCTATAGAAACAATCGAAATGTCCAGGCTTAATATGTGCAAAGATAGTGTTTCCTCTTAGGAAAGGTTTTTTTGTACAGGTTGTTTAATGTGAAGCTCTACATACTAGTAGCATGTCAATATAATGATTATTGTAACGATTGCACTACCTGCACACTTGCACTACATGTGTTGTAGGTGCATGTGGGTGATTTCTTTTTGTTTACTAGACTACCCTGTATCCTACTACACGTGTATATGCATATATAAAGGGTTTTCGAGCTAAGGATTAGGGGATTCTTTCTCCTTCTCGGTGCTCGATTACTAGGTTATCCCAGTCAGTAATTGAGTGCGCTGGCAAAGAGAGAATCTTCGTTGTAAAGTTAGTATACCTATCTTTACAATTATGTAGCATTGTAACACACTACTCCAATTTCCTGACATAGTGTCATTAATCTAGTTAGTCTTTCAATATAGGCAGACAGTGCTATACAATGGGAGGGGAAATACACGGACCGTAGTCGGGAGCAAGTAGCTTGCAATGAAAGCGGAACAACCGTACTGCATCCTGACAATGGAGGCGTGTATTGGTCTTCTGCATGATAGACGACCGGGCACACTGAGTTGATTTGCTGATCCTTGAGCTTCAACATGTACTCGGCAGTACTGTGCCAGAATCCTAGGCTACATTCTCGCAAGTAAGTCTCTGATACATCTTGTTTCCTACAGGAATACCTTTACCAACGAGTGCTGCACACTTGAAGTACTCGTGTTGCACAGTTAGAAGTGATTTCCTTCAAAATGTTTATTTGCTTACCTGAGTTGTCCATGACACCATTTCGAATAACGGAAGCAGCAGCCACCGCTCACACCTGTCCAAGTTGAGTCCGTCCACGCCTTCCACTTTGCCATCTCCCTTCGTTCCAGAACTTCCCAGAGATACACCTTGCAATCAATGACTCAGCTTACTGCACCTCCCATTGGACGCCGTAGATAGACAATAGAGCGCACGCGCACAGACACGATTTCGTCTGCAGTCCGAACCCGCTCGTTCAACGCTCTGGATCTCGATCTGCATGCACCACTCACACTCACTGCATGCCGTCACAGTGCGTCCATCTTTTTCTTGCTTGTTGCCACTCGCTAATCACTCTAAACCTGTCTCACAGGCGCAGCTCTCCCTTTAGGCCAGAACGCCCGGGAATACACCCCTCAGTCAACGGTTCAGTTCACTGCACCTCTGATTGTGAGACCGTGAGACGTAGTCAGAGTATGCAGTGTGCACGTACAGATGCAGCTTCGCCTGCAGCTCAAATTAGCTCATTCAATGCTCTGGATCTCAACCCTAGTACACTACTCACACTTGCTACACACTATTGTGGTGCATCCATCTCCTCAATCCAGTTACCTACTCATGCTGACAATGCTCACGCCCACACTCTTAGCCGATCAATGTCACAACCTGTCTCACCCCTAATTGTTGTAGATTATAATGTATTTATATAATGTTTCAATATAATTATAAACTGTTATTTCAATAACAAACAGATATAAGGGAAAATAACTATTATTAAGATATTAAAATGATTTAAGAGCTTTATAAACAATTATAATATTTGCCATAATTAACAAGAGTGATTTAACCTTGTAATTTTAGAGATCCATTGTAATGCATTTTATATATTGCCAAGGAGAATAACTCTTATTTATGTTCACAAATTACACAAACCTTCCAGACTTTATAATGAATTGTAGTACTTTCTGAGAAACCAAGATCCGTTCCAAGTGTTTTTACTTTTTTATTTTTTTCACTTATTTTATACCATTATAAGGTAATACAAGAATTTAGACTTTTTCCCAATGCACTCATTATCATCTGAGACCAGGCAAGACTTTAGACGCCCGAGTCCACATTGACTCCACAACTGTTGCATGATAATTCGCCGAAATTTTCTGGTATTCTCTGCACTGGGGATTGAAAATGCACGCAGTGTGGGCCCATCGAGTGTGTTATCAAGCATGGAATGGTGGATAGGAAAGATGAGTGCGTGCAGGGTCGGAGAGAGGATTGCCCCTTGGGAGTGGTCGTACATGGACATTGTCGCGAGCGTGTGCTTGTCGATTGCTGCTTGCGCTGCAGGGTGGGAAGAAGTACGTGAATGCATGGAATTATTGAAGAAGTCGTTCAGCGTTGGTCAACAATGCGGATGCGTGAATGCGAATGCAAAAAGGAAGGAGAGCGTAAAACAAGGAGGGCAACAAAGGATAGTGCTCC
>NW_006760395.1:2611564-2622450 GCF_000271605.1 Fomitiporia mediterranea MF3/22 | reverse complement strand
TTGGTATATAAATAAGTAAAGTAAATGAGGTTAGAAACTACAAACTTAGTATTTAATTAGAGAATATGCTTAGTAATACCGTATACTCGTATACGGCGTATACGGAAATTTTTTACTTATGGTATACGCATACGCGCGTAAATATACGCCCGTATTTTCAGCTAAAATTTTCTCTTACGATACGGTGCGTAAGCGTATACGCTGCAAGCGTATCCGTAAATTACGCTACAGTGCGGAGCACTAACAAAGGAGAGTCAATGCAAGCCGCAGAGCAAGGAGTGGGAGGAATGAAGGACAAAAAGTTGCATCGCGAAAAAGTCGGATTTAATATATTGGATTACAGTATTTTTAATATAACATAAACATTTTATATACCTTATAATGTAACTGTAAGGGTTACACAGTGATTATAATGTTACTATAAGCTGTATTAGTGTATTTAAAGATTCTGTAAGTACTATGGATGAATGCAATTTATTAAATGCATTATAATAACCTTGTATTATAAGCTTTAGTATTATACCTATATTGTAATTTTGAAGATAGGCTAATATTCACTTTGTAAAACAGTTTATATTAACTGTATAAGACATTTAGGTACTTGTAACAACTATATCAGTGTGTTTAATAAGCTATATGCATGTCAAATTACTTTTTACTGTGTTTTAAAGTAAATTAATACCTTTACTTTACATCTAAATATAATATTTGTTGTTTTTACAAGTTAGATGCTTTCACGAACATCGATTATGTAATCAGCTGCTGAAGATCGAGAGCATATAATGACGCATTCCTTCTCGTCACTCCTTGCCTCCGACCTCCACCATCTCTCTAAGTCTAACCTCTGCCTGTAACAACCTGGACAAAAACCCTCGCTGCACTCGTCTCTCCAATCTGCCATTACAATGGCTGTGCTGAGCTACAGATCCTACGACGACACCACCCAGCTGACTAAACCGTCCTTCAATGATAAGAGTAAGTATCCAGTCCACTTCATAGTAACCTGTGCAATAGTCGCTCACCCCTCTCCTCTTACTCTTTCCAACGTTTTGTCTCCCTTCCATCCCTCCCGCTCCTTGTTCCGCCGCTTGCGTTGCCTCTCCTTCGTTGCCCTCCTTTTTTACGTTTGTCTTCCTTTTTGAACTCACATTCACGCATCTGCATCGTTGACCAATGCCGAAGGACTTCACTTTTTCCGTGCATTCACGTAGTTCCCACTCTGTAGTGCGAGCAATAATCAACGAGCACGCGCTTGCGACAATGTCCATGTACAACCACTCCTATGGTACCACCCTCTCTCTTACTGTGTACGTGTTCTGCTTCCCTACTTGTTCAATGATTAATATCACTCTCGATAGGCCCATACCGCGTGCATTTACATCCCTCTGTGCCGGGCATGACACTGCATTGAACAGAAGCAGTGGACCGCCACTTACCCCTTCTGAGCCGAGTCCGTCAACACCTTAACTTCACCCTCTCCCTTCAAACCAGAACGTCCCAGATATATACTCCTGCAACCCACGACTCCGTTCACCACTCCTCCGATTGCACAGCGTAGCCAGAGCACGCCACACGCACTCACGGACACAGCGTTTCCTTCAGTCCACATCAGTTAGTTCAACGCTCCGGATCTCAACCCCGGTGCACCACTCACCCTTGCTGCACGCCGTCGTGGTGCGTTCATCTTCTTGATCCAGTTACCTACTCATGCCAACACGAACGCCCACGCCCACGCTCATACGCTCACCCAGTCAATCTCACAACCTGTCTCACAGGCGCAACTTCAACCTCCGCACCCGCACCCGCACCCGCACAACCATACAACCCACATGCACACGCAATTCAACTTGCAGGGACCGAGCGACGACCGAAGCGTGGTGACGAAGACTACATCAAACGGCCCAAGAACGCATTCATCCTCTTCCATTGCGAATGCTGTTAGAAAAAGAACGAGACGAGGCAGCTCGTCATGCACTATTGCAAGTATGTGAGTGTCTCTTCACCAGCATTTACCACCTATTCTGACAACTACAGCGAATTCGACTCGCTCTCTGCTGATAGTTCGCTACATGACTGCCCGTTCGGATATCCACATACAACGTGCAGTAGCGTGCGCAAAGTGGAGATGGCGAACTTTGCTGATTTTGAGATGGGTGATGCAGAGTGCTCACAAGGACGGGATCAACCGCAGACGCGGTCATTACTGCTGAGCCTCTCGACGCTCTTGCTTTCTGGTGGCCCGTCTGGATTTGGTCAAGGTGTGTGCCTGGCAATCGACTCCCACAATGCACTCGTTTCCTGCCCAAGTTTGATCCGATCGCAACCTCTGCCTACTCGTATTCGCATCACGGCAGACACGGACACTCTCACTCGCTCTCTACACCTCTCAGCTTTGTCCTCCCAGAGAACCGTTGGTCAACCAGCACACCAGGTGCACTACCATCACCGTGTATGCATTCCCAGATTATTTTCCCTTTTTTATTGTAGATTACAATGTATTATTTAAAATACATTAATATAATTGATTTTTGTTTTTAATAATGAACGGATGTAAGGGGGAAAGATTGTTATCAAGAAATAACTTTGTATGGTCCGTAAAACATTAGAAACATATATTATCTTTTTAAGATACTGAAATCCTTATTATACCTTTTAAAAAGGGGAGGTTAGTTATAATCCGTTTCACATGTTTTGAAGAAGTATTACCCTTATGTACTTTTACAATAATGATAATCTTATACAAACTTTTAGTACTTTATTAAAACTCGAGGTTAGTTATATACCATTTCACTTTTTTTACTTTTTTTACATATTTTACACTATTATATTCTAATATAAGCCTCTGGACTTTTTTGCAATGTGGGAGGAGAGAGATGAGCAAGTATTGTGCAGGTTAATATGAAGTGGACTGGCTGCTTACAATTTACATTGAAGGATAGTGTAGTCAGCTCTGTAGTATCATTACAGGATCTGAGGCTCAGCACAGGCATTGTAACAGCAGATTGGAGAGATGAGTTGTAGTAATGTTTGTTACCTATGTTGTTGTAGGCAGAGTGCCTGCTAGTAGGACACTTGTAAGCAGAGGACTTTACTAGAGACTCAGAGAACAGAAGTGATGACATAGTGTTAGAGGCAGAGGGTTGGGGAGATGGTGAAGGTAGGAGGTTTCCAATTTCATTTTTAGAGAAAAGAAAATACATGACACAAAAACCACTACATAAAACACTCCCTGACTGTGGCTGACAAAATAGCCTGACTGGAGCAGAGCTCTGTTCTGTTCCCTTAGGGAATTACTAGAAGGTTACTAGCAGGTATGAAGAAAGAATAAAGACCTGCATTACTACACTACTCTGATGAAAGAGAAGGAGTGGATCAGAATGTTACTGTGCCTAGTATAAAGAGGAAATTAAAAGAAAAAAAGAAAATAAAGTATAAAAAAATGGATTAGGGGAAGAAACTAGACATTAGGGTTGGCCACTTATCAGTGTACCTCTAGCATCCATCCTTCAAGTTTGTGTGACACTTGTATATCTGTTTGTTTGTAGCAATATAGTTACAGTTGACACATGTGTGTGTTGACTGTATAAAGTATGTTAGGACAGTAGTAGTATCTAAGTAGTCCTTTTGTATGTGTGTGAACTGTGCCTTTACAGTTGAGTATGTTTGTGTGCACTCTTAGAAGGTGTAGGAGAAGAGTCTAATAGGCAAAGTATAGGGTTTAGACCTATTGTCCTACATAGGATCCTTGATTTGATTAAGAGGGAAGTATTAGTAGCTATACTGTGTATAGTGTACATTTAAGCTAGAGGGTGACTACTCAGTATTAGTACTGTAGTAGGAGTACAGGTGTTTGAGTGTTAGGCTGGGTGGCTGAGCAGGAATGTACTCTACTACAGTCTCAATGTTGTAGGTAGGTGTATAAATAAGTGTAATTAGGATTAGTATACAATTATAATCTATAAAAATAAGTACATCTTTAAACTACTTATTGTATTTGTAACAAGGAAATGAATGTGTACTTGTGTGTGTGTGTGTGTAATAGTAGGGGAGGCACAATGTGAAGGGCTGGCTCCTTCTAGACTATTGTGTTTTGTATAAGACTTAATATCTTACAGTAGAGCTGAGTCAGTCTTGTCTAAGACTATTAGTTGTATACTCTCATTAATGTGTATATAGAACAGTACTAGTAGAGTGCTGAACACTGAGCTCAAAGGTTGTAGGACATGTAAGGACTGACAGGACAAAGGTATCTTTATTATAGTCAGTAAACAAGAACTGTAAGTACATAATAAGACACACCTTTGTTATAGTTAGTAAACAAGAACTGGTACAATAAAGGTGTAGACATAAGCTTTATATACTAAGGACAAAAGAAAGGTGGCTCAGGCTAAAGGGATGTGTAGTACAAGTAAGAAAAGAGACTATATGTGTGGCTCAAGATTAGAACTGTGTGTATAGTCTAAGACTGTGTAATAGAGTTCTGGAACAGAACTTTCAGAACTCTCAGAACTGTAGTAAGCTGTATAGTAAGCTTACACCCTTCCCCCCTCTAAACTACTACTACTGTCTATACAGGTAAAGGTCTAACTATACATGTAAAATGTTTAGAGTAGAGTTCTGAAGCTCAGACTCAGATTTCCACTCTCTTCCCTGTTCACTCTATCCTTCTTATTTAATAAGGTATTACTAATCTCTGCCTTAGTAACACTAGTCAATAATGTAAGAGACTTTGTAGATTTTGTCTGTATTGTCAACAGGTCTAGAGTATATAAGGGCTTAGTCTAGGAACAGAAGGTTATTGTTTAGAACATAATGCTTGAGTTAGTTTGAATAGAACCTTAGAAAGGTCTGATTTGAGTCTAGAAGTTCTAAGGTATACTTGGATTTGTCTAAGTTTACTATAATAATAAAGTACAGTCTATTATACTTAGATATAAACTTAGTAGCTTGACCTAGAGTATTTGATTAGTAGTTCTAACAGTAGTTCTAAGTTGATAACATTACTTAGTCCTCTACCTAGAACCAATCCTCTTCTGTCTAGTACTAGTTTACATAGTAGACTTACTGTATTTTTACTACTAACAGCTGGTTCTAAGTATCTACTACCTGTTAGTAGATCTGGACTATAAAATCCTTTACCTCTACCTTTAGAGTATCTGGTTCTGACAGTTCTAAGGACAGAACAAGTGGTGGAACTATGTAGGGAGTAGATCTGTATTAGAGCTAGAATAGAGAGTATCTAGTAGACACATTTACTAAGTTTATAATGTAGAAACAGACTTATAGAAGTCTGGACCTTTATTCCTGTTACTGTTAGTCTACATAGAATCTAAGGAGCTAGTTTATTGTCTTATTTGTGTGTTTGCTAGCTCTGTCAGTCTCAGGATAGTATACTGTAAACATCTTTAGCTTTATGCTTGTCTGTTTATACAAGGTAGTCTAAAAGTAGGACAGGAACAAATAGTCTCAATCTGATAGAATTTCTAAGAGTAGCCTGTTCTTACAATACTACTTACTAAAGAATAGCTCTACAAAGTCTTCTACTATCATATCTATCTGACAGGGTTCAATCTGAATGTTAGTACTTTTAAAATAATCTATTATTATAACTATTCTGTTAAACCTATTATCTTTTAGTAAGGGCCTAATAAAATCTATTACTATACTCTTAAAACAGCCCTTCAGAACTAGTAGTAAATAAAGGGGTCTGGTTGGTTTAAACATTGTACTCTTGTTCTGTTAACACACATTACAACCTAGGAGATAGTTCTACTCTAGATCCTGTTACATGTTTAGCTAGTAATACAAATCTTAGAGTGTTAGGTATGTTTTGTCTATTCTAAAGTGACCTAGCTCATTGTGTACTAAGTAGTATAGTATCTTCTAAAGGTTCTGTATTCTAGGAATAACTAACTAATTATCTAGGTAGAGTAACTTATTTTCTTCACAAGTGCTCTAAATACTAATTAGGTTGGCTCAGAGTTTGTAAGAGAACTCATCCACATTATAGTTATCCTAGATTAACTTTAGAAGATTAGGATCTGTCTGAATCTGTAGTACTAATCTGACAATCTTGTCTTCTAGTAGGTCTTCTCTTGTGAGTTCTGATTTGTGTTCTAAGTATCTGGATAGAGTATTCACAACTGTGTTCTCCTCCTCCTTAACATAGTATAGCTTATAGTTATACTAGGAAAGATATTCTACTTATTAGGCTTGTCTTTAGAACAGATCCCTCTAAGTGTTCAAATACTTAAGTGTACAGTGATTAGTATAGACATAGAAATGGACCCTAAGAAGATATACTTGCTACTTCTTAAGAGCTCAGACAATTGTAAGTAACTCTTGTTTATGTACTAGGTAGTTTTGTTCAGTACTATTGTACTGTGTTGACTTGAAAGTAATAGGTTAGGCTGACTTCCAAGTCATTCTAACACTCAACACTGCTCTGGTTCTATAGTTTAAAGTATCTGTAGTTACATAAATGTTCTCCCTAGAGTAGTAATCTACTAATATAAAACACTCCTGACTGGTTACAATCTTCTTAACTATATTAAAAGTCTGTTAGTATTCTAAAGACTATTCTAGAAACACCTTGTCACAATCCTTACTAGTTAATAGTGAGAGGATTACAGTATGCTCAGCTGGCTTAGATAAGTATACTGTAATAAACTTTAGGAGTCTAAAAAACTTACAAACATTCTATGTATTCTAAGGTTACAACTATTATAAGATTCACTTAACCTTCTCAGGATTGGCTTCTGTACCTTGTTCTATAATAAGGTGTTTAAGAAACATAAGTAACTTACAAAACAGCTTAGTCTTTTTGCTAGAACAGATGAGTCCTTTGTTCTAAAGTACTTCTATTACTCTTCTAATATTGACTATATACTCTGTTTCATTTTAGGACTAGATAATAATGTTGTCCAGATATACATGACAGATGTTCCTAATCAGATACTCAAGTGTCTTAGTGACCTACTACTGTTGAGTGGCTAGAGTATTGTATAAACCTATTAGTATAACAGTCTACTCATATAGTCTAAAAGGAGTGTTTATTACTGTTAGTAGGATATTCTTAGAGTTTATCTAAGTCTAGAAGAATGTATTAGTCATATTAATCTTAGTATATATACACTCTCTAAGACAATCATTAAGGGTCTTGTTAATCTAGAGTAAGAGGGTACAATCCTAGATAGTATTACTATTAAGGGTCTAATAATTACACACTATGTGTAAGAGTTCTGTCAGATCTACCTTCAGAATTAGGAAGACTAAGGACAAGTACAGACTATCTGAGTACTGTAACTATTCTGCCTATACATACTAGTCAATCAGAGTACACTATACCTTCTAGTACTTTTAAGAACAAGTATATAACTGTACTATTATTATTTTGGAGGGATCCTTAAAACATATGTAGTAAGTAATACCTTCTAGGAGTTCTGTCACTAGAGGCATCTCTTCTAAGAATCAGTTCTAATACTACTACTTTATGTTCTAGTCTAGTTGCTTGAAATAGTCTATTACTGTTAGAATCTCTACCTATTTACAAACTACTATAACTGTTAGTTGTACTAGTAGGAGCTTACTCTTAGGGTTGTTACTTAGAACTGTTGTCTGTTCTAAGGTAGGTTCTAGAGTGTGTTCTGAGGCCTGTTTTATAGTCTGATTCTTACAAGACTTTATTAAGTTATATCTAGATCTCTTCTAGATTACTACCTGTCTCTCTATATTAATTACTAGTCAGTTCTTTTGTATAAATAGGTTTCTAAGAATCATTTCATTATATAGATTATTAACTATACAAGCCTTTACAACTTTAAATGTTTACTCTCTGTCTGTAGATTGTACTTGTAACTTTACTTACTCTATTACCTGAGTTCTAGAATGTCTGTCTAACTTAATTACTAGTATTATAGTAAAGGGAATTTTGAGTAGAAGGCACCTTAGACTTATCTGGAACACTAGTACTCTATCAATCAATACTATAGTACAACTAGTATTAATTATAAGTTAGACATAGATAGGTGAGGAGTTACACTCTGTAAGGAGCTAGCACTTAGAGATTATAAAGGATTGAGAGTGTAGAACATACTTAGAAGCTTCTTCCTTAAAGGGTTTGAGGACTGTAGATTTCTTAGCTACTGTTAGGACTATCATCTATTTCAGACACATTAACTAGATGTATACTTCTATAATTAGAACAACTTCTTTAGACTTTAGTAGACTTACTAGACAGTTATTAGCTCTATAATTTATAAACAGCTTATAGTAGTAGAAACACTCTTAGTACTTTATTAACAACTAGTACTCTACTAGAGAAAGGTAGAGTATGTTTGTTCTAATACTAGAACTAGACTTCTGACCAGGTTTTAAAGTAGTAGACTTTCTAATACATGCCTTCTCTTGTTCCTTCTTTCAGGCTTGTTTAGTTCTAAGAGCTGCTTTTATACTAGTCTAGAGCCTTGTACACTTGGCTGACTACTACTTGGATAACTTGTATATATACTCTAGCTACTATTATAGACAGGCTTGAGAGACTGATTCTTTACTCAGAATAGGAGGAGGAGATAAGAGATGATCTAACAGATCTGTTAGTTGTACATTTACTATACTCACTAGTTGGACCTTCTTAATTTATACAGTAGACTGTTTAGTATAACTTAGAACTAATATAACTAAGTACAAACATAACTTAAACTGTAGGTCTCAGTATAAGTTAGTCTCTAAAAGTTTATAAAAGTGTTTTAGTAAAAGGTAATACAGTTCTAAGAGACTAAAGTTAATTCTAGTCACTTCTAACTACTATTCCTAGAAGTCTCAGTTCTTCTGTCTAGTAGAGAGAAGCTTGTTCTGAGTCTGCTTAACCTAGTCTGTTAAGAGTATCTTACTTTAAAGCTTCTTATAGAACTTATTTAAGGTAATAGTCTTAAGCTAAGTCTGTTTGTATTTACACTATTAGTGTAAGTAACTATCTTAGAGACATTCTATTACAATCAGAATAGTCTAAACTGGATCAATTACCTTTACAACTATATACTCTTAGAACACTAATATTTATAACTAGAGGACTAGTAGTGTTGAATTACTTAGTATTAGTATAGAGGGCTTTATTATATTGTTCTAAACTACTTAGGTTACAGTCAGAACTGTACAGGACATTTTCCACAATAGGTGGCTCAGACTAGGTAGCTTACTATTACTACTATCTGACTCTAAATCTTCTGAGCTACTCTCTCTACTAGAACTAAGGCTAGGAGACAATAGTAGGAGGGTAGAAGAGTTATAAACAGTGTCTTTAGAAAGGAGAGATGTAACTATAACTGTATTAGACACTATTTAGAGTTAGGAGCATTAGGCCTAAGTTATATATAGTTAGAATGTAAACAGAACTTGTTTTAGAGTTATAAGTAATGTTTACAGTAGAGTACTGTAAAGACTCAACAATTGTTTAGAAAGGTAGAAAGGGCCTTACTAATATTAGAACTGTGTTTAGAAAGGTTAGAACCTTACTAACAGTAGGGAAGTGTTTAGAAAGGCTAGTAGAACCTTACTAACATGTACTGTAACAAAGACTACTTTGTTAATGTTTAAAAAAAAGTAGAACAGTACTAGTAGAGTACTAAACACTAAGCTTAAAGGTTGTAGAACATACAAGGACTGATAGGACAAAGGTATCTTTGTTACAGTCAGTAAACAAGAACTGTAAGTACATAATAAGGTACACCTTTGTTATAGTTAGTAAACAAGAACTAGTGTAACAAAGGTGTAGACATAAGCTTTATATACTAAGGACAAAAAAAGGTGGCTCAGACTAAAGGGATGTGTAGTACAAGTAAGAAAGAAGACTATATGTGTGGCTCAAGATCAGAACTGTGTGTGTAGCCTAAGGCTATACAATAGGGTTCTGGAACAGAACTTTCAGAACCCTTAGAACTGTAGTAAGCTGTATAGTAAGCTTATAGTATGTCAGCCTTAAACATATGTAGAGAGATAATAGGTGGAGGCACACTATTATAAGATAGAGTGTTGACTTATTCAACCTGGGAGGGCTCAACTACTATAGGAGTACAGATTTGAGGTATAGTAGGTTTGTGTGTCTTCTTTTAATAACACAGTGTGTAAGTAGCTTGTTAGAAAGTAGTAAGGTAAGCTTATTACTGTCATTTGTAGTATTGAGCTATAACAGATTCAAGAGTATAGAGAGTGGCCTTGTAGCTTAATGTAGAGGTGGTTATTGTAACTAGAGTAAAACTTGAACAAGCTTTAAGAGTAGAGTATAAGTATAGTAACTAATGTGAGTCAAGTTTCCTAGTAGTAGTAGGAGAGGTAGGAGGTAAAGAAGTAATAAAGAGAAATGCATTATTATATACTCTTAATCTCCAGCAGTTGATTACATAAGCAACTATAATATGAGTTGTTAACTAATAGAACATTTTCAATTATTGTATTTAAGTATAAAATAAAATTATTAATCTACTTTGTAATATAGTAAAAATTAATATAACATGTATATAGCCTTCTAAACACACTAATATAGTTATTATAAGTAGATAAAATATTTTTTTACAAATATTGTAAACTATTTGTATAAATAGTCTAAGTATAATATACATATTATATACTTATAGTATACTTTTATTAAGATAATAATAATATAATAAGTGCTCTTACACTATTATATACATTAATATACTTTTTACATAAATTATAAAGTAACAATAGTTATTGTTACATTATTATATTATAAATATAATTCTTTCTTTGAAATTATAATAAAAATGTAATACAAGCATAATACTTTAGACTATTATACAAAGTTAGTATAATACTTGTATAGATTGTATTCATCCATAACACTTACTTAGTCCTTTATATACATTAAC
>NW_006760395.1:2607246-2610487 GCF_000271605.1 Fomitiporia mediterranea MF3/22 | reverse complement strand
AGTAAATCAAATCCTTACACTTGCCCTCTAGCATTTAGTCCTAAATACTAAAAATCAGTAGAAAAGGTGGTGAACTTACTTAAAGTAATAGTTAGTAGCAAGTAAATAATAAAATACCTTGCCCATACATATGGCAAACATCCTTGTAATGTATTACTGTCTCTCTAAACTGATCTGAAGTTGATCCAGTGAGTATTGAGACAGTGGTAGTGTTCTGGACAGTAGATAGTATGGTTCTGAACTATGTGAAACTAGATAAAACATTAATAGAATTAAACATAGTCAATATTACTGTATAGTCAATTGGTAGAAAAGTTACCTCTTGATTGTTACTATCAATACAACACTTTTCAAAGAGAATTGGTGGAGTTCCTGGGGAGATATAGTGTTTCAGCTCTTGAGTATTCTGAGACACATGGTGTAGATTAATATGTACAGAAGTGGAAATTCTGGTAGCATAGTAATTGCAAATATTCTCTTCTCCTGCATCTTCAGAAAGTGTAGAGGTAAATCCCTGATTGACAAAGCTATAGCCTTCTTCCTTAATAGAATGTATTAGTATTGTAGCTTCTAGCTGACCTTGTGTATTTCTCTGCTCCTGTAGAATAGTCATACAATAATAGATAGTAGAGATGTATTCCAAAATTCCTCTACTATGTCCTTGATTTTTCTAATAGACTAGTTCCTGCAAATGTAGTGCCTTGTGCTTGTATTGGTAGAATATCTCTAAGTATGTACTCTTTTGCATGCAATAACAAACTGTGACACAAAACTGGATATCCTGTTGAGCTCAATGTCCAAATACTAATTGTAGAGTGTAATGTAGAGTGTAATATTCATCCTTGAATGAAAATATTGTCTCGAATTTAATGAGATTGTAATGTATGAGCCTAATATTACTAGATATGTGAGTATATGCACAGTATCTCTGTGTACAATGAATGTCCTACTGTGTTCTCATACTGTTTCCTTGTGTCTCAACTCGTTTGTGTCTTTGTAAGTCAATTGATTCAATTCCTGAATCGTCTGAGTATACTTTCAATGTCTCATAGTGTAATGTTCTATCACAATGTGTCCAAGTAGTGTTCTCTACTTTCCTGAATGCTGTAACTGTCTGTATACTGTATTGTTCCATGTATGTCTCAATGAAATGTCCTGTCTGTATGTACAGTAGTGCTGCCTAAAGTCTTGAGTATATGCTGCCAATTCCTTGTTCATTTGGCAAATCCATGTGTGGATCAATACACTCTAGTACTGACTTCCTGTCTTTCTGTGTCCTTGTCCTTGTTCTAATGTATTCTTTCCTTATGTACCTATCATGTGTCCTGTTTCCTGTAGTACTGATACTGTCTGGTACTACAAAGTCCTTCACAAAATTGTTTTGTAGCAATCCAAGTAAGAAAATTGTATGTTCAAACATGTAGATTGTATGCTCAAAGAGTGTGTATACAATACAATGTGTGTGCCTCTTGCCCTCTTGTCAAAATATGACTTCATTTTCAGTGTAAAACGTCTGGTATAGTCCTGAAACCTTTCTAGGGTGTCTGGAGAGGTCTTCTACATGTTTTTGTATGTCAAACCAATTGTAACTACTTATTCCTAGAGTAGATTAAACTGTATCATTGTTCAATAAATGTCCTAGAGCTTCCTAATGCTCTGTTTCCTTCTGTAGCATTGAAGTATCATGCCTGAATGCTTAAATAGTCTGATTGATCATTCCTAATTCACTATCACTCTGATATTTGCTAGCTGTATACATATTGCCTTTACTTTCCCTTGAAGTAGTGTGATAATCTGTTTGAGCAGATTGAGCAGATTGAGCAGATTGTCTAGGTTCTGAACCTGTTCTCTGGCTTGAAGTTGCCCTCTGAACTTCTGTACTTTGTTCCATACAATACATATCCATTCCTGATCTCAGTAGTGTCTTACTATCATTGTAGTACATAGATCATAACAGTTTTACATTCTGTAGATTGTAACTGTCATCCTGTAGCTTGAATATTATGATTCCTACTATGTAACCTGAGTATATGTATGCTAGCACATCCATTTGAGTGCCTGTAATGTCCATACTATGTCTAATAAAGTATCCTGAGTCTATTCTAATGAATCCTAACTGTCTGAAGGTGTATTTTACAATGTAATACCTTATGTTCTCCTGAAACTGTGTTCTGTACAATATATCCTTGTATTCCAAGCTGGTTCTGACGTTTCTGAACAATTCTTCATCATGAACTGAGTAGTTTCATAGTATAACATCCAATTGTACCTTATAGAACATTGTTCTATACAGATTACTTTGATTGTACTCATTACTAACTGTTTCTTCAATCCTGAAGATAGAAATGTCTGTTCTAATGTTGTAGAATCAATATACCTGAATGTCTGAACATTCTCCTAGTCCTGAAATTGTCTGAAGTAGTTCTTTGCTTTTGAATACCTTTCTGTACTGAATAGAATTGACTGTGTATGTGTATTGAAACAATTGGCATCATGCTAAGAACTGTACACCACATGCAGACAATCACAGTGATCAATTCTGAACACCCACATGACTCATAGAAGCCTACTTTGAGAACACCCAACTATTCTGTATTGCAAGCATTTGTAAACAGAACTGCAAGTGTGTACAGTCTTGGAATTGGCTTACACACATTGTTTTCTCCACAGGATGTATGGATCACATACTTATTACAGGCTCAGAACACAAGTTGTGTCACAGTAAGTGGCTCAGCAAACTATTACATCATTATTGCCTGGATCAAAGTACTACAATCTTCCAATCAGATAGGACATCAGGGCAATCAAAGTGTTGATCTCAGGAGACTGCTGGAAATCTCAGAACTCTCCACACTTTGTCTGTACCAATCAGATAATAACAGTATGAGAACCTTCTACTTCTTTCAATGTAAATCTTGCTTTTCCCTTTTGCATAACATTTCCTGTAGCTAGAATGCAGACCACTTAAATTTTCCTCATACATTTTCACCCTATTTTCTTCCAACCTCTAGCAAAAGGTTCTCTTATTTGTTCTTGTATATTTTGTTATTTTTCTTTTGTTCAGTCATAACATTTCCCTGTTAGTACTATGCTTTTCCAGAACTCAGAAAACTATAAATACAGCTACTCATGTACTAGATACAGGGGGAATTCAGATAGTTCACCCATTGATTTAGCTCTTGTCTCTTGTCTCAAAGTCCTCTAGTGTGAGGCATAGTCTTAGTCTTTGTTGTTTTCTGTT
>NW_006760395.1:2583432-2607226 GCF_000271605.1 Fomitiporia mediterranea MF3/22 | reverse complement strand
TACAATCTTCCAATCAGATAGGACATCAGGGCAATCAAAGTGTTGATCTCAGGAGACTGCTGGAAATCTCAGAACTCTCCACACTTTGTCTGTACCAATCAGATAATAACAGTATGAGAACCTTCTACTTCTTTCAATGTAAATCTTGCTTTTCCCTTTTGCATAACATTTCCTGTAGCTAGAATGCAGACCACTTAAATTTTCCTCATACATTTTCACCCTATTTTCTTCCAACCTCTAGCAAAAGGTTCTCTTATTTGTTCTTGTATATTTTGTTATTTTTCTTTTGTTCAGTCATAACATTTCCCTGTTAGTACTATGCTTTTCCAGAACTCAGAAAACTATAAATACAGCTACTCATGTACTAGATACAGGGGGAATTCAGATAGTTCACCCATTGATTTAGCTCTTGTCTCTTGTCTCAAAGTCCTCTAGTGTGAGGCATAGTCTTAGTCTTTGTTGTTTTCTGTATCAGATTGTTTTGTTGTGTGCTTTACAAAGTACACTTTCTATCATTCACATCTCTCTTCTGAGGTTACAACTGTGCTAGAAGAACTCACACCTGTTCAGAGCCACTCTAGTCTCCTAAGACTTGTAGTTTAGCTCCCCCTTGAACTTAACAATTCACCTGTGTTCTTCTCTTAGACACTTCACAGGAGTTTCATCTAGAGCCTACTGTAAGGAGGGTTTCCATAGTTAAACAACACAAGTTCCAACAGTTCTCAGTATCCTGAACAGGTTTCTCAGACACCAGCCTGTAGCCTTAGGTCAACTCAGTCACAGTCAGCACCAGTACCTGTATTGAGTAGAACACACAGATCTGCTAGAATCCAATTGTACTGTGAAACATTTAATAGTTCAAACACTAGAAGTACAGAATCTGATATTGTAGAAACCTTAGGAATACTATTAGAACAGTAGAGTGCTTGAGTCAGCAACAAAGAGGAGGAAGAGGAAGACCTTGTAGCATTATCACTCAATCCCCAAGTAATTGGTTTCTGAATTTGCAACAAACCACTACATTTTACAACCCTAGAATTGTGTACAAGATTGCCAGCTACCCTGCAACTTTCCCAAACTGTATTAACATTACAACTGACTGTAACTGGAACACTGTGTTGTAGAAGAGTACAGTTGTCTCCACAGGAAACAGAGACAGTCTAGCAGCCAGTATTATTACTCTCACTAGTAACTAGTGTATCATTAACAACACAGCTCCAGTTACAGTAATAACAACTTGCAAGTGATGCATGACTACTTCAGTAACTACAAGTAAACACACAAATTCTATTACAACCAAGACTAGCAGTACAGCTAATAGCTACATTGAACGTTCTGAAGCTGCCTTGTTGTGAAGTATGTAACACACTATCCTTTGACAGAACCAAGCCTTAAGAGCTACAGAGGTATTTCACAGACATGAAAGGTCTTACAAACAAATACAACATAGCTAGAGCAGATATTATTCTGCTCACAATGAAGTATGTGCCTGTAGAAGTGGAGGATTTGTAGGATAATGTAAATAAAGTGTCTTAGGATACATTTAAGACAGGTATAATTGTGTATTACCTGAGTCTCAAGACAGGAGTACAATATGCTAGAAGTGACTTGGATACAGTAGTACAGAAATGGACAGAGAGAGGAATTACAAATAGAGACAATTTGGGAACATACTACTGAGAGTTTACACTCATAGCAACCTATTTGACAACAAACAATAAGCTGTCACTAGAGGAATCTTACTGTGTTTTTCTGTATGTGTTCTGTAGAGCAATTGTAGAGAAACTGACACAGAAGTTAGAAATCAAGTATCCAGACCATAAGGACAGACTTGTGTACAACATTACACAAGTTGTAGCTGTAGTAGGGTCAATCCTCAGGGGATATACACTCACAACAGTTAGTAGATTGAATACACTTGCAAGTCAGTCTGTAATTCTGGTCAAACAGGAGGAGGTTAATTTGACAAGCATTATAAAAGTGCTTCAGAGTCTGTAATTGCAAGTAGAGTCAATAAAGTAAGGTCTAAGATCAGGAGGAGGAGGATATAGTAGAGGTTCAGGCAGAGGATTAGGAAACAGAAGTTGTGTGTTTTGTAAAGAATCTGGACATTTTATACACAGTTGCTCAAAAGTGTTAGAATACATTGTAAACAGGAAGTGCACACAGAGCCCAGACAATAAAATTATTATGGCTAACAGAAACACCATTTCTAGGATAGGGCAGACCTTGAAGGAAAAGGTTGATAGCTACTTTCTGTTGTTACAAATGCACTCTGTTAGTTTTGTACAGACTGTACTAGTTGTAGTACACAGTCTAGGAGCTTCTGTACTAGTCACAATAGTAGAGGTTGATGAAGAAGAAGAGGAGGAGGTGGAGAACCTTGTAGAGCTCAAAAGGCTTGAAGTAATACTAAGAGAAGCCTGTAAGAAGGTTGTAGAACAATTGAAAGTAAAGGATGTAAAGGGGAAGGGAAAGCAAGAGTGTGATTACAAAGTAGCAAAGCCTACAGACATTGGACCAACACTAGTGAGTACACAGTAAGAGGGAACTGGAACAAAGGAGCACCTATACTGCTACATTATACTAATTGAGGACCCAGAGATAGCTGGAAGAGTTTTAGAACACAGTTTAGACTAGGAAGTGTGTATTACACAGTAGGAGTTACTTACATTGTCTCCAGAGCTTTGGAAGAAGACTCACAAATTAGTTATGTTGAGGTACTAAACAGATAGAAACACTATGTTCTACAGTAGAGAGCTGCCTGTTACAGGATTGAACATTTGTACACTGTAGTAGTATTACAACACATTAGTAGAAGTCAACCATTTGCTTCTACTCTGTATGCTTGAGACAATAGTAGACAGAAAAATTGAGGTAGATTGTGTACTAGACCAGGGTTCAAGTATGAACATAGTTTGAGCTGACATATAGGAAGTATTGAAGATTCTGTTGAATTACAATATGGCTGTTATGCTCAAAACAGTAGACACAGGTTAGGGATTGACTGTAGGACAGATTCTAAGGTTGCAACTGTCCATAGGAATGCTTCATGTAGATATTACAGTACAAGTTGTGTAGAAAGCTCTGTTCAGGATCTTACTAGGTAGACTGTTCTTTGTGACTACAGAATGTGAAACTAAAGATTTTGCAAATAGGGAGCAGCACATAATGCTTCAGGACCTGAATGATCTATCAAGGAGATGGTCTCTGTCCACCAGAGTAAGGGCACTGTAATACAAGCTGGAGACAGATTTTTGAGAAGTATTAAGGAACTGGAAATGCTACAATTCTAGGGAGATGCACTTATGACAAGCAGATTAGGAACAAACAAGCAGAAGAGTAATAGTAAGGTAATGATTCTATACAGAGGAAGAGGTAAAGGAAATAGAGTAAATGTGAGACAGGATTACAGTCAGGGATTATGAGTCACAGAATCATGGATGATAGAGGCAGTAGAGTCACAGAAGTCAGTAATTCTTAATACACTGGATGACAAACTTGACACAGTTTTGTAGGCTTACAAGAAAGTCACAAATAAGGTGTGCCCTGTACTCAGAGTACTTTCAGAGGAGTTCTGCATAGTCAGACAATGGCACCCTAATCCTCTAGCTGGGATGCTTATATTACTAACAATACTGTAGTCCTTTGTGCCTACTGGCTGACTTACAGAAGAATGGATGTGAGCAATTAGAGAATTGTAATTGGGATTCCTATGGCTGGAAGAATGGAAACTCACAGAGAACCTATTAATGCTACAGTCAGAAGCATTTGTATGGATGGAAGAGGAGTAAGGAACATTAGATCCTACATACTTTGATCCTATTCAAATTCTGACTGTAGAGTATGTACTATGGGTAGAGAGAAGTATTCTGATTGTATACAGAATTGAGAAGAGGGTGATTAAGTTGTTGAAGGAGAAGTTGTGTAACAGAGTAATAGAACTGTCAAATTCCTCCTATCAATTGTAATAGTTTTGTGTCACAAAGAAAGACAGAGTATCCTTGTGATTTATTATTGATTTGCAGAGGTTAAACACAGTTACAATAAAGGACACAGCTGTTCTGCCAAACATGGAACTAATTACAGAAAGCTGTAGAGGTCATACATACTATACACAACTTGATTTACATATTGTGTTTGATCAGAGGAGTTTGAATGAGTGGTCTAGAGATCTGACAATGTTTCAGACACCCCTAGGGACATTTTGCTTGACAGTATTACTAATGGGTTACACTAACTCAGTACAGATTCTGTATAATGACCTAGTGTTTATTCTTTGTAACAAGATTCTGGATGTTATAAACCTATACACAGACAACATTCTGGTAATTAGACCCTACTCAAGATATGAGAAAGCAGACAGAATAGAGGAAACGCTTCCTAAGAACAAGGGAATACAGAAGTTTGTATACAAGCATCTGATGGATGTAAACCAGATTTTGCAGAGAGTGAAAGCTGTAGGAGGGATGTTTTCTAGGAAGAAGATGACACTTTGTGACAAATCTGTAATATTTGTTGGGCATAAGCTGACATATTTGGGGAGAGAGGCTGAAGAATTGCAAATACAGAAGGTTAGGGATTGGCTGCCTTGTAAGAGTGTTACAGAAGTATAGGGATTTCTTAGAACAGTAGGAGTGCTTTGTGTTTTTATTCAAAATTATGCAAAGTTAGTGTGACTATGTTAGTAACAGTATAGAGGGGACCTAAAGGCTCAGTAAGGGGACCCAGGCTACAACTATCCTACACAACAGAAATACAGAATGTGAGCACTAGAACATAGTCAGAACTCACAGAACAGACAGAGAGAGAGAGTGAGACAAGAGTAGAGTATATAGAGTAAGCCTAAGAGTACAGGACTACCTAGAGTAGACAAGATCAAGACTACAGGACCAGTCTGATCTTGTATGCCTATATATACTAAACTACACAAGAGCACTCAGGGAGTATGAGCCACTAAGAATGATAAGCTACAAAGAATGAAAGAAAGGAATGTCAAAGATAAAGGTACAAAGAATGAAGGGATAGACAAAGGGTAAGAGACTATAGAATGAACAGAGAATGAAGGAGTGGTCAAAGGAATGGAATGATGAAGTAAGGAAGGGTAGTAGTAAGAGTCAGTACACATATAGTCTATAGACAGTACCTCTGAGGGACAGAAGTCCCAAGTTCCAGTACAGAAGGGTGCAGAACCCTCAGAACTAAAGGTAAGAGAGCAGAGAATTGTAACATCACCCCTCCTCTAAAACCAATTGTCCTGATTGGTGAACATTGGGCTTGGTTAGTGGCTCAGACATAGGTCAGAATGGTAAGGCTTGGAAATCTGTGAGGCTGAGTTTGTACAGAGCACTAGGATGAAGCTGATAGAAGTCTCAAATTGCCTTAGGAGCATGGGTGAGGTTCTCAGCAGGTTCTCAAGTACACTCCTCAACTAGGTACCCTTTCTAGTGAACAAGGAATTTGAGTTTTCTGTACAGTAGCTTAGCATCCACTATGTACTCTACTTTGTATTCTGGTTCAGAACTAATGAGTTCTGGTGGAGGCAGTAGGAGTCTTTGTTATGAAGGAAAACTTAGATTGTAGTACTAAGACAGTAGAACCTTATTGAACACTGGGTGTATGTGCTTCCATGTTGCCAGAAGTTGGAGTTTGTAAGCAGAGGTACTGACCTTCTTTTCAATAACAAAGGGTCTGAAGCACTTATTGTCTAACTTCTTCATTAGGCAATCTGTGGTCAGGTTAGTAGCTTCCAGTATAACTTTGTCACCAGGCTGGTAATCCTTGACTGTGGACCTCTTCCAATCATAGTTCTACTTTATGACCTGTGCTACCTTTTCCAAAAGAGCTTGTGTGTCCTCCCTGGTTCTGTGCATCCATTCTACAAAGTCTGTTACAGATTCAGAACTGTCATTCTGGTTCAGAACTGTCCCCTAATACAGATGTCTCCTATGATTGAGGAAGAACAGGGACTGTCCTGTTGTAGAGTACTATTAGTTATTGTACACAAATTCTGCTAGAGCTAGCCATTCAGACCAATCTGATTACTAATAATTGATGAACATTCAGAGGTAGAGCTCAATCTCCTGATTGACTCACTCAGTTTGACTGTCAGTCTGTAGGTGATAGGTAGTAGAAGGGTTCCCTTGAATTCTAAGAAGTGTATACAAGTCCTACATGAATTTTGACTCAAATTACAGTCTGTAATCATGAATAAGCTTCTGAGAGAGTCTGTACAACCAGAAGATGTGATCCTGATAAATGCACACTATGCCTTCAGAAGTGAGTTCTGTTTGGGTTGGAACTGTGTGGACTTACTTAGAGAATCAGTCAACAATCATACAGATAGTATTGTAACTCTAAGACTCAGGTAGCTCACTAATCAGGTCTACTGAGACTTCTTCCTAAGGGTGATCCAGGATCTGATACAGATGTAAGGGAGCCCAAACCCTTGTCTGGTAGGCCTTAGTCTGTTGGCACATATTGTAACCAGTCATATACTTCAGGATTTCCCTCTGTATTCTAGGCCACCAGTAGTTCTGAGTAATGAGTTCCTGTGTTTTGTGTCAGCCTGGATGTCCTACAGTCAGATTGTTGTAATGAGCTCAGACAATGTCCTCCTGCAGTTTCCAATCCTTCAGAACATACAGTCAGCCTTCCTAGTAAACCTGTCCATCCTCATCCTCCTCCTAATCCCTAGCCTGCTTCTCCAGTTGCTTTACTACAACCTAGTCCTGTGTGTGTCTCAGAGCTTACTGTATGTGGGTGACAAAGTCAACATCCTCAGATTCGAGTCAGATCTCTTGGATTGTCTTGGATGTGAAACAGGAATTGTCTAGGAGAACAAGATTTTCATTATCATTCTCCCCCCTTTCATAACCTACTTGTCTTGAGAGTAAATCAGCTTTTGTCATTTACATTCTAGGTTTGTAGGTTAGTACAAAGTTAAAGTCCTACAGTTCTAACATCCAGCAGGCTTGGTAGCAGTTGAGCTTCTGGGGTGCCCAGAAGTACTGGAGATTAAGGTGATCACTCTAAATTTCAAACTTCTGTACAACACTAAGGAGATATTAACACTACTCTTTTAGGGAACAGATAATTGTAAGGAGTTCCTTGTTATAGATAGGGTAGTTCTGTTCTGTTACAGAGAGGGATTCTGATTAGAACACTATCAGACACTACTTTCTATCAATGAACTAGGACAGTACTGCTCTATTTACAAAGTTGGAAGAATTGGCTTTGACTCAGAACTTGTCTACAACTGTCAGAACTGCTAATATAGGCTTACTAGTAATGGCCTGCTTGAGGGACTCAAATGCAGACTGCTGCTAATTATTCCCCTTGCTGGTGAGATTGTGAAGGGGCCAAGTAATAGTACTGAAGCCTTGAATAAAGTGTTGGTAGTAGTTTGTAAACCTAAGGAACACTTGGACCTGTTTCAGGTTCTGAGGTTGCAGCCAGTTCCAAACTACAGTCACCTTTGCCAGATCCATACAGACCTCTCCTCCACCAATCACAAAGCCCAGATAATCCACTAACTCCTGTACAAAAGAGTACTTTACTTCTTAGAGGAACAGTTTATTATCTTAGAGCTGTTGTAGAACTACTCAGATCAGTTAGTAATAGTGCTCAACTGTCTGGGTGAAGATCAGAATGTTGTCCAGATACACACTAACATGCCCTGAGTCAATCAGATCTGTAAGGATGTGATTCATGAATGACTAGAACATTACAGGCAAGTTAGTTAGTCTGAAGAACATTACAGTCAGTTTGTACAATCTACAATTGGTTTGGAATACAGCCTTCCACTCATCTCTGTCTTGGATCCAAATATTATTGTATCTCTATCAAACATCCAACTTAGTAAAAACCCTAGATGTATGTGTCTTATTAATGAGCTCCTGAATCAGGGGGAGCAGGTACTTGTTTTTGACAGTACTCTCATTAAGACAATAATAATCCTAGACTGGGCAGAGCTTCCCATCTTTCTTTTTGACAAAGAAGAAAGGGGAGGCTATAGGGGACTTTGAGGGTTGGATCTGGCTGTTCCAAAGATTTTCCTAAAGGAACTTGTCAAGCACCTCCTGCTTGTCTCTGTTGAGCAGGTAGACCTTACAATCCTTAGGTTGGAAACCCTTAGTCAATTCAATTGTATAGTCCTAGGGACAGTGTCCAGGAAGCTGGTTGAATTCCTCTTTACTAAAGACTTTAGGGAACTCTCAGACAAAATCCAGTAGGCTAGGTCTATGTGTGTTCTAGAGTAGAGTTGTTCTAAGAGGGTTCTAGACTGGTTCTGTCTTAGACATCCTTCAGATTGACTCTATTCTACCTCAACTAGAATATGTATCCACATATCTATCCTAGTCAAAGAAGAACAACTGGTCACCTTCATCAGAACTGTTAGTAACATTAGAAGCATCTGTATCCACTCAGAACAGTAGTACAAGGTAGCTACAAGACTCAGGACACTGATTAAACACAAGTGTCTACTCTAACCAGTCAATAGTAGGGTTGTGAGCCTTAAGCCATTTGAATCTGATGAAGATGTCTGTCTTTCCAAGGTTAGTGACTCTGAACTTAATGCTTTCCTCATGATCCTGAATGGTCATCTGTAGTTAGACAAACTCAGTAATCTGACCATTCTGGTTTAGGGTTCTGTCTACATTGTATACTAGGATTGGAAGTAGAACACATTGAGTAGGGAGGTGGTGTTCCTACACAAAGGCCTTATTAATACACAAACTAGTACATTCACTGTCTACCAGAGCCATTGTTCAGATCTGGGGGGATCCTGAGAAGGGAGCTAAGAGGATAGAGACCTAGAGCTAGTGCCTGGAATGTTCTCAGATGAACTACTGCTTGTTCTGAAGGGAATGTACAGCTTGTACAGTCTTGTTGTCTAAGAGGGTGAGTATATATACTAACATTTCCTCATTAACCTCTCTCTTTTGACAAGGACAGACTCATGTCCTCAGCTGTGAACTCAGCTAAGACTATCCCTACTTGATACTACAGACAAACTACTGAGTAGTGAACAGGGCTAGGTAATGTTCTGAACGTTCTGAGATCTTGGAATGTAGAAGTAGCAGGTCAGATTGTGTAGATTTAGACTCAGATAAAGTGTAAAGAGAAGAATCAAAAGAATCAGAAGAAATAGGAGAATTATCTACTTTTGTTTTTGACTTTTTTCTTTCTAATAAATAATTTTGTTGATTTATTTCTTCTACTTTTTCTACTTTTTCTACTTTTCTTACTTTATTTACTTTTAATCCTACAGTGTCTATTGAATCAAAAGTAGCCATTAAAAAATCCAAGTCATAGTCCTTCAGTACTGTATTCACTGTTAGGCCTCTACAAAATCCTAGAGTACATAGTTAGGGTCTAGGAGTTCTAAGGTGACTTCTGGATTTGTAGAAAAGGCTTCTTACCACAAATCCTGCTTGTCACTCATCATCACTCTAATGACCTGACAGATATACTGTTGCTTCTGTAGGCAGTCCTTAATTTGGTGCCCTGACTTTCTGTAGGCAAAGCATACTCCTTACTTTCAGGCTTCTCTAATGTCTATCAGAATGGATTGATCACAAATTACAGGTGGATTGATCTGAGGGCTTGGAACTGTCAGAACTAGACACATGTGTAGGTGTTCTGTACAGACTTGACACATTCAAGCTGTAGCTTGGTTGAAGGAGATAGTGTGTGTCTTCTACTCAGTGTAGGTGACTAGTTCTAGTATTATTCTGAGAATCTTATCAACCAGTTCTGGGTGAAGAGCTTTTTCAAGCATTCTGATAAGGACATTATTGAATCTGAGCATGAATCCTGTCTTCCAGGCCAGGATATTGAACTCCTGAAAGAAGGCATTGGCAGAACGTTTGCCCTGTCACAGAGACACAAGCTTGTTTTGTGTATTATACTTCTTATTCAGATTAATGAAGGAAGCACAGAGCTGCCCCATGAATTCTGAGTACAACTTGTTGTTCTGAAGTCAGATCAGGCTTCTAATCCAATAGCCTTCAATCCAGTTCTGAGCCCAGGTGGCTGTATTGCCTTCCTTTATGAAGGAGAGGATGAATAGGACACAATTGAGATCTGAGGATAGATTGGTTGAAGCAGTAGCCATGTATAGTTCAACTTGGCACTGGAAGTCTTCAAAGTGCTACCCATTAAAGTCTGAAGGGCAGGCTACATACACTTTCTTTCCAGAACAGGTTGCAACTTCCAGAACAATCAGAACAGGTTCTAAAGGGGCTGGGGGCACATGGTTAGTAAAGGCCTCTTAGATAGAGGTCTACACATATTGAGCTAGTTCTACTTATAGCTACTGATCCAGCAGGACAGCAGGGGTGGCAGTCAGTATAGTAGAGTCTATGTTTACACTATAAAGGAATTGGCACTAAACTAAAAGGGGTAATGAATAGAAGAAGAGTAGTAAAAGTTTAAAAGGGTTTAGAAAGTTTAAAATTTAAAAATGTAAAAGGGTCAGGACAAAGGAAAGAGATTGACACAACAGTATGTACTAATGCCCAAAACGTAGGAGAGTTGTAGGGTGGTAATGGGTAGTCTTGATCTGATGTTAGCAACAGTATAGAGGGGACTCAAAGGCTCAGCAAGGGGACCCAGGCTACAACTATCCTACACAACAGAAATACAGAACACAAGCACTGGAACATAGTTGGAACTTGCAGAACAGACAGAGAGAGAGAGTGAGACAAGAGTAGAGTATATAGAGTGAGCCTAAGAGTACAGGACTACTTAGAGTAGACAAGATTAAGACTACAGGACTAGTCTGATCTTGTATGCCTATATATACTAAACTACACAAGAGCACTCAGGGAGCATGAGCTACTAAGAATGATAAGCCATGAAGAATGAAAGAAAGGAATGTCAAAGATAAAGGTACAAAGAATGAAGGGATGGACAAAGGGTAAGAGACTATAGAATGAACAGAGAATGAAGGAGTGGTCAAAGGAATGGAATGATGAAGTAAGGAAGGGTAGTAGTAAGAGTCAGCATACATATAGTTTATAGACAGTGCCTCTGAGGGACAGAAGTCCTGAGTTCTGGTACAGAAGGGTGTAGAACCCTTAGAACTGAAGGTAAGAGAGTAGAGAATTGTAACAGACTACTCAATTGACTCACACAAAAGAACTTAATATTTAATTAGAATGATAAAGTACAGAAATCTATGGACACACTCAAGGAAGCAGTTTTACATTGCTCTGTACTAATGCCAATTGACTATGAGTCAGAGTATCTAGTAGTCTTGGTAGTAGATTTGTCTATCATCAGAGTAGGATGGTATATCAGTCAGGAGCACCTGGATTGTAAACAGAGAATAAATCAATTTGGATCAATTAACTGGAATGTGATACAAGCACAATATTTGTAAGCAAAAATAGAGCTGTTCAGACTTTATTACACACTTTACACATTGTACATATATCTTATAGGTGTTAAGAAATTAATTGTAGAAATGGACACTTTATACATAAAGGGAATGATTAATAAGCCTGACTTACAGCCTAATACTATAATCAATTACTGGATAGCCAGTATTTACTATTTGATTTCAAGTTCTGCTACATTCCTACATCAGACTTCAAGTGTACAGACAGATTATTGTAACACTGAGTAGCACCTGAAGACCCCCCAGACAACAAAACCTATAAAGACTGGATTGACAAGTTATACAGATTTTATACAGTGGAAATAGAATCTACACAATACAGACATCAGCCAGAGATTTGCAGGTCTATAGAACACAAAGCTCTGTTAGTTGAGTGTGTAGAAACACAGTCCTGAGTTTCAGATGTGACACACTAGGAGACACACAACAACATTATTGACAAATCATTTCAAGTAAACAAGGATACACTACACACAATGTGTTCTGGCAGACTGTAACATAGATTATTCCTAGAAGTTGTTATTCTGAAACAGAACTAGAATTGGATACATTGAGATAGACCAGAACAACCTGATCCAGAACACAGAAGAGTGGAAGATGAAGCAGACAAAGGACTACAGGAACAGGAAGCTGGAGGAGGGTCTTACAGAGTTGTGCAAACTGAGGAGGTAGAGGGAGCAGATGACAAAGCAGAAGGTGACAATCTAGAGCTGATAGGGGTTGTGTACAGTATCCACAGTAACAAGACTGAGAGTTTGGATACAACAGTAGAACAATTCCTGTAATCACCAACTGCTGAAAGGTAAGAAGTAAGACTGAAGGCTGTGAAAGAGTATCTTAGCTTGCTCTACAAACCAAGCAGAATTGTAGATACTGAATTTCCAACATTTATACAATATACAGTACAGTTCTTTGTATGGAACAACAAGATTTAGTGTCAAGGTCCTAAAGGAAAGTATCAGATTGTGCTGGATAAGGACAGGAGATAGGAGTTGGTTAGGATAGTATACAAAGACTTAGGACACAAGGGAATCTTTGTAGTATGAGCCTGTTTACTGGATCAGTTCTGGTGGTCATCTCTTACAGAAGATGTTAAGTACTTTATTAGGACTTGTCATGTATGTCAGACTTGGCAGATGTAACAAGTGCTGATCCTACCAAGTATTCTAGAGATTGTACTGCTTTTCCAAAAGATCCACATAGATACAAAGGTTATACTGAAAGCAGGAAGATTCTGATATATTGTGTATACACACTGTTTGTTATCAGGGTATCTAGAGTTTCACATGCTTTGTACAGAGAACAGAAGGACAATAGGACAGTTCATCTTTGAGGAACTTCTATACTAATACAGAGCATGTCCTAAGCTTGTAACAGACAACAGAACACCTTACATTACAGTGTTGGACTATTTGTGAGAACAATACCACATTAATCATATTCGGATTTCTGTGTATAACTCCTACACAAACAGAATTATTGAGTGGAAACACTTGGACATACAGGAAGCAATTGTAAAGACAGTAGGAGACAATATTGGACATTAGTATAAGTACACACATTCTGTGTTCTGGGCAGAGTGGATTACAATTCAGAAGGTGACTGGATATTCTCCTTATTACCTTGTTTATAGAGTAGAGCTGATATTACTGTTTGACCTGAACAAGGCAATGTATTTGGTTCCACCCAAAGGATTGCTATTAACAACAGAGGAACTGGTAGTAATACAAGTACAACAATTGTAGAAGAGACCAGATGACCTTACACAAATGATGGAATGTGTTTGGAAAGCCTGCAAAAGATACACAAAGCATTTTGCAGAAGTCAATTGTAATCAGATCAAGGACTACAACTTTGCCCCAGGTGTACTAGTACTAATCTGCAATTCGAAAGTGAGTAACAACTTAGGACAAAAGATGAAGCCACAATACCTTGGACTGTTTGTAGTGGTGTAAAGAACAAAAGGAAACACTTATGTTGTAGCAGAACTAGACAGAGTAGTGGCCAAGTTACATATTGTAGCATTTTGCTTAATTCTGTATTTTCTGTGTTCACATTTAACAGTTCCTATCTTGTATCTCATTAAGGCTGTGGAACTGACACTGGAAGATACAGAACTGTACAGGACTAGTCACAAGGATACAGATGATCTAGACAACTGTGCTTCAGATGCTATACTTGAAGTAGAACCAAGCAGAGAAGTCACAGACTCCTGATCCAAGAATGTGCAATTTTTCAATATACCCTCCTAGTCTTGTACTGGAAACTAAAACATAGGGATTGATTCCCTACTAGTAACACCTAACAGTTGTGTAAAAAATGTAAATACTGTGTTCAACTACAGTTCTCTATACTTTGTTACTGTAACAATTGTACTACCTGTGCATTTGTGCAACATGTGTTGTAGGTGCTTGTGAGTGTTTTCCTTTTTGTTCACTAGACTACCCTGTATCCTACTACATGTGTATACACATATATAAAGGGTTTTTGAGCTAAGGGTTAGGGGATTCTTTCTCCTTCTCAGTACTCAATTACTAGGTTATCCTAGTCAGTAGTTGAGTGTGCTGGTAAAGAGAGAATCTTTGTGTAAGGCTAGTATACCTATCCTTACACATTTTTGACTGAACCCACCTTTCCATAAACCTGCTAGGCTTTGACAACCAGAACTGAGGGCTTGATCACCCTAATACATTCCTCACATTGCCCAGTACTCCTTTGAATTCAAAGAAATCAGTGAGTAGTTTGCAAATCTAAATTAGAGACACATATACTCTTACTATAGCTACTAGGATACTCAGAACGCTTGAGGGATGCAAACGAATTGTTCCCCTCAATGCAGAGAGACCTCCTTGTTGATATTGTAAGAGGCAAGCATCATTCAGAAGTGCTGAAGAGCAGCTTTCCCTGAATGTAGAGAGATTTGAAACAGTGTACACTACAGATTTTGAATTAACAGAGCATGTAGACAATGGACAACAAGATTATCCATTGAGTACTGAACACAATGTGGCCACCAAGCCTCAGCAGACAATCCTGGAAGGGCCCCCAAGTCTGGAAGTCACTATTAACATGCTAGAGAATAAGTCCTTGTCTGTTACAGGCTGGAGACAATCTGATGACCCTTTGCTAGGTGATAAGTCCTCATCTATACTAGGCTGGAGGCACCCTGATGAACTATTACATACAAGTAATGTAGAACAAAGGCATGTACCTGTACCAGTGCATATTGTTAGACTGATACACACTGTAGAGCAGACACTAGCAAGTGCTTACCTTACTAGGCTCACAGAAGTAGATAATAGTGGTACAGAGAGCATAAATGCTCAGGAAACTGGCATTAAGGATTCTGTTAGTAAGAACAAGGGTATTAGTAAAGGAACAACACTTTCCTTACAGTAGGAAACATTCCAGAAGGCCAGAAAGACATTCAGAAACGTCCCTAGGCTAGAGACACTGAAAGCTATGAGTAGGCTAGCCAGTCCATTCAATCAAGGAATTGATATCAAGGAATTGAACAAGAGAACTCATAAGTACAATAGTATGTATTAGGAACATGAAAGAAACATTGATTTGGACACAATTGATCCATCTAAACTAACTGGAGACAAGTTAGCTAAATGGATGTATCAGAAAGTATATTGTCAACACTCAGAAGCTACTAAGGGAATGCCCAAACAATTGGAAGATGCTCCACAGTTTGAAAGCACACATCCTTGGAAGAAAGATCCAGGTAAACCTGTACCTAGTAATAAGAAAAGTGTAAGAGTGAATAAAGGAAAAGCTCCAGACATTCATAATTACAGTCAGGTAGAACTAGACAGTTCCAGCAAAGCAGATTCTGATGTACAAAGAATGTATTTTCAGGAGATAGAGCACAGACAAAATGCAGAATCAGGACAATAGAATTTCAGAAATGAAGGCTACAACAAGGCTCCCAGAACTCCTCAGGAATTACTAGTTTGTTTCAAGCAAGAAATGTATTGCCCTAAGATAGAAAATCAAGGCAAGGACACATACTACAGATACAACACCCTAGCAGGGCAAGGAGATGCATTGTAGAATAAAATACCTGTATATATACACTATCATACTAATGTTCAAGGATTGACACATACACCTAGTGCAAAACACAATATTAAAATGAACAGACTGAACTCAGACGTGAAACTTACAGTCCTGGATGCATCTGATGACAGTGAAGACAAATCAGAAACTGCAAAAGGCAAAGAGAGTAAGGAAAAGAATTTCCACCACAGTTCTGTACCCTCTATCAAGCACAGTACAGATAGGAATAGTAAAGGCTACAGAAAAAGAACCACACAAGATACTGCTGAGCCACAAAGCTTGAATACACTGCAGACAAATAGATTCACATCAGTGAGACCCTCAGACAACCTCACAAGAAAGAGTTATGTGAATCATGCAATACAGAGAGTAGAAATTGTAAAAAGGTAGGATCCTGACTCAGATCCAGGCAATAGCTCTTTGGATTCTTTGGATTTGAGCAGATACTCAAGTTCTGACAATAGCAATGATAGCAATACATTATTTGAACCTACAGACATTGATTCAAGTGACTCTGAAGGTACTAAGAAGTGTAAAAAGCTTGCTAAGAGGAAATGGAACAAGGAACTTCTGAAATTGAAGATACAGATACAGAGTACAAAACCTATCATTCCTACAGTTTATTCAGGTGAACCTAACCTTCAAAGATACACCAAGTTTGTCATGGAAGTTAACTAGTACATGAAACAATTAGGTTTACATTATTTCCCTAAAGAACAAGTAGGAGTACTACCTAATTTCATTAAAGGACAAGCTATGGACTTCTATCTACAGAAAATAGGTATGAACGAATCTTGATGGACCTTATTACAATTCTTTAAAGGTCTAATGGACTTTTGTTTCCCATCTAACTTTGCAGAAATGCTTAGGAAAGAGTTTAATATGATGAAACAAGGACACAGAGTCATACAGGAATATTTGTACAATCCAGAAATGAAAGCAATCAATCTAGGCAATATTTCTGATAGAGATTTAACTAGGAGAGTATGGGATGGACTTCATCCTAAGTATCAAAGGCAATTACAGTTGGATTGTTTGAATCCAGACACAGTTTTGTATGAAGAATTCAAAGACAAGCTTGAGAACATTGAAAAAGCAAATGAAGCTGTTGGAATTAAATGGTATACAGATACTAGAGACCAATTCTATCCTCAGAGTAACAAAGAAGACCATTGAAAAGATAGATGGAAGAAGAACAACCAGAGGAACTATAGGAATAACAATAAGAATCAACCAAAGGACAGGAATTATGATTATAATTGTAATAATTGTAACAGGCAGTACATACAGTCTAACAGTGTAAGTCCTAAAGAGAAAGACTGATCTAAGGACTACAAACCGAAGTACAAGGATACTAGGCAGAATAAGCAAGAGAACAGTAAGAAAACTTATTCTACAGACATAAAAAGGTATTCACAAGCTGAACTAGACAATATGAGAGCTAAAGGACAATGTTTTATCTGTAAACAGACTATACATTTAGCTAAAGATTGTCCTACACACAGTACAGTAAAGCTGAACAGTGTTTCCAATACAAATACATTGTCTAAGAGTGTTAATATCAATTATTCCACTCTAGATAAGTTAACTAATACTTTGGAAGACAATAATTACTTGGATTTGGATCTTATAGCAGACAATACAATGGATCCATCATCTTCTACGTTGCAAATACAATCTATGGCTATTCAGATACATTATCCAGACGATAGTTACAAGTCTACAACTCAGAAGAATGAGAATTACAATTCATTAGCTGGTTACAATACTATTTTGCAGAATTTATTTCATGCAAATCTGATTGTTCAGTGTTCTGAGGCAGCATTTCCAATACCTCACTGTGTGTATCTGTTTCCTGATCTTACTCTACATTCTCTAGTATTGTAAACCAGCTTCTAGTCCTTGTAGCAGGCCTGACCTCTGTCTAGAGGTCTGTCTGTAAGTTTCTAGCATGTCTAGTAATTAATCTAGCCTTTCTACTGTGTAGTCAACTTGCAATCAATCCTCAAGGTGAAGTTTTCCTTACTGCTACTAGTCTAGCCTTAATATATACAGTATCCTGTATCTCTAACAGCTGTGAAATGTTATTCCTGACTTGATTAATCCTTGATAGATCATTGTTATTGAGTTGTAATGTATATTCTTACTGAGATTGAGTTGTTCCTAGTAAATCTCCTGAGTATATGTGTGATAATGTGTCTGTAAGAATGTTTGTAGTGCCTAGAATGTATTTTACAGTGAAATCAAAGTCTGATATCTTCTCTAGCCATCTGGCTTGTCTTCTACTTAATACTGGTTGCCTTAGAATGTGTTCTAACACTCTGTAATCAGTATACCAAAAGAAATGTGTTCCTTGTAGTAGATTCTTGTGTCTTAGCATAGTTTCTACTCCTGCTAGTAATTCTACATTGTGTACTGGGTAATTCTGTTGTGCAGGGTTTAATTTCACTGAGAAAAACACTGCTATCTTGGAATCTTTCCAATCATGACCTTGGCTGACTATTCCTCCAATTCCTGAAGCCAAAGTGTCTGTAACAATGTTGATAAGTGGTGCATTCTTACTATAGTCCAATACTATCCTGTGATTATGCCTGAAATCTGATACTAGCTTTACTATTTGATCAAACACTTACTGTTCAGTGAATGTCCATCTGAAAAATACAGTTTCTCCTGCAATTTTTGATAAAATACCTGTAGAAATGTGTAACTGAGGTATATTAGGTGCTAAATACCCTACTGACCCTAAGAAACCTTGTAACAAATCTTTATTAGTAGGTACTTTCCATTATTGAATAGAATTGACTTTATGAGGGTCCATTCTAATGCCTTGATCATTGATAATGTGGCCTAGTATCTTTAGTTCTTTCTGGAACAATTGTATCTTATGTTCACTAAGGTAGAATTTCTCCTTGCACAATATATTAATGATAGTTCTGAGATGTCACATATGATCCTCAATCGTGTCTGAATAAATCACTAAGTCATCTAGGTAGATATCCATCCAGTCACTCAAGTAAGGCTGGAAAATGTGGTTTATTAATACTTGATAGGTGGCTCTACTATTACAATCACCTAATTGCATTACTTCACTAACCATTGTTCTATCCAGAGTGTTGAATATCAATCTGTTTACATGCTTAGGGATTATTCTAATCTGTTCATACGTGTCTTTACTATTAATGAGTGATTTATACTTCTTAGAAGCTACTCTCCTTAATACTGATTCAATATCTGGTAAAGGAGATGATAGTTTCTTAGTATTCTTGTTGTGCTCTCTAAGATCAATGACAGTTCTCAATTGTATAGGGTCTTCCTTGGTCTTTCTAGGCTTTTGAAGTAGTAGTATAAGCATTGTGTTCGATCCTGTAACTACTTTCCATCTTCCTAATTGAATATAGTCCTTTCTCTTGTTTTGCTATTACTCTCTCAAAGGATCTGGACAAGTTGCTCTACAGAACTTGTATTTATTATTCTCATATATGAGTGGTATACTATGATTAATGGCTCTGAGAGGTGGTAGTAGTGTTTCTGAAGTGTCTTTGAACAAATCTGTAGCATATTGCTTGATTTCTTGTCTGCATTTGTCAATTTCTTGATCATAAGTGTTAATAACCTTTGATGAAACGACTGTGACTTGTTCTCCTGTTATTGGTAGAGGTATTGTGCTTTCAATCCATAGTCTGGACTCATTGAAACTGATAGAAATCTTGTGCTGGAAGAGGAACAGCATTCCTAGTATAATATCATAGTTATCCAAATTCATGATATCAAAGTGCTGTATTGTGTTTATCTCTCCATATTGTATTCTAGCATTAGTACAATAGTTTACTTTCAATCTAGAGCCTTGTACTGCCAATTGTATAGGTAAAGGTTTGGCTAAAGCAAGTTTCCTGACACCTATTTAATCTACAAACTTAGTGGACATGAAATCTGCTAATGATCCTGAATCAATTAATGCTCTCACTAATTCTCCATTGATTTTGATTGTAATTATGATAGGACATGGTATTGATCTCTTGAAGTCCTTAGCATAAGCTGTAGTATGCTCAATTGTATTAAAATTGTTGAAGTTAGTGGTCATAGTGTGGATTTGTACAGGTAAATCATACATATATACTCTATTTCTAGATATGGGACACAAGTCAATATTTTCCATGCTTACAACTGAATACATTGGCTCAAACAATTCAGGATTAAAGATATCCTCTATCTCTAATAGTTCCTGATGATTGTAAACATATTTGGCTGAATATTGAGCTTGTCTGAGTAGAGAATACTATTCTCTGACATCAAATCTGTTCAGAAAAGCAATTTTAACAGGTAATGTGTACTCATTTCCATTCTCCCAATTGTCTATGATTGTAAACTGTGTATCTGTACTTCTGAAAACATAGAATCAATTGTGTAGATACTTATTCTAGAGTCTCCTGTTGCATTTCTAGTCAAAACAGTATGGAATTCCTTCCATAAGACATCTAGTAATTCTAAAACATACTGTATCATTGTATTCACTGTAGAAATAGCTATTTCTGTAGATTGATCTCATTCTCCTCTGATTTCTCTTTCTAAGTTCAGCATTTACAAGGGGAATCTTCAATTCTGAAGTGTCAGAAAAGGTTTGTAGCTTCAAATCTGATTGTTCTAAACCAAATACTACCTACAAATGTACCAGATACCAGAAGTAATACACAAGGATACAGACATTCAGACAATGATATTAGATTGGAAATTAATGATCAGAACGTCCTAGTACCAAAGAACACTACTGATCAACTCCAGAACTCAATTGAACTATAGTTACCTGATATTATAGCTCAATCTTCACTGGATTTACAATTCCCAGAATGTCTCAAAGGCAGATATCATGAGGATAACTTCTTCAATCAGATATTACAAGATCTGAAGCACTTCCAGAATTTTCATGTCAAAAATGGACTCATATTTTGCTAGGAGGGTGAGAGGTACATACTTTGCATACCTAGAATTCTAATACACAACAGAAACGCTAGGGAAATTGTAATAGAGTATGCACATTCTATTTTGGCACACTTAGGACTACAAAAGACACTTTTGTACCTTAGAGAACAAGTTTGGTGGAAAGATATGATTATAGACATTAATTCCTACTGCAATTCGTGTCATACATGCAAGATTAGCAAACCTAACAATCAGAAACCGTTTGGTTTACTACATCTGCTCTCAGTACCTAATAGGCCTTGGGAAGGCATAGGAATAGACTTTGTTGAACCTTTTCCTGAATCAAAGAACTGTTTGGGACCTTTTGATATGATTTGTACAGTTATTTGTTTATTAACTGGCATAGTACACATTATTCCTACTAGGCAAACATACAGAGCAAGAGAAATTGTAGAGATAGTATTTGAAAACATCTATAAACTGTATGGATTGCCTAATTACATTGTTAGCAACTGTGATTCCCTATTCACCAGTACGTTTTGGAGAAGATTACATGAACTTATAGGTATTAAATTGAAGCTATCAAGCACATATCATTCACAGACTAATGGATTGACTGAGAGAATAAACAGAACAATTACTCAGATGCTCAGACAGTGTATTTCTCCTAAACAAAAGGATTGGATACATAAACTACTTATGATTGAGTACACTATCAATACAGTAAGGTCAGAAACTATAGGATATGCACCATTCTTTCTAAATTACAGTCAGATGCTAAGGAACTTGATATGGAACAACCCTAGGAAGGATGAATATCCTGGAGTAAGGACTTACACTCAGAAAGTAAAGGATGCAATACTACAGGCACACAATACAATCCTTCAAGTAAGGGTAAAGCAAACTAGACATGCTAATAGACACAGACAACCCTCTTCCTTTGAATTAAATGATCTAGTGTATGTTTCTACAAAGAACATGAATCTACTAAGACAGTAAGCAAGGAAACTAGTACCAAAGTACATAGGACCTTACAAAATAATCTGGAATGTAGGAAACAAGGCATTTGAACTAGATCTACCCAGGGAAATGAGGAATTGTAACATACACCCTGTATTTCATTCATTACTACTTAGGATACATGTTCCAAACAACAATAGATTATTCCCTGGAAGGGAAGTAGGACAAGTTACTAGATTAAATAATGAGAACAAGGAATGGACAGTAGATTCAATTGAAACTCATGTAGGACAAGGGACTACTGCTTTGTTCAAAGTACTATGAAAGTCCAGAGATCACACATGGCTACCCTATAATAAAATTGCACACCTTGAGGCATTAAAGGAATACTTAGACATACTTGGAATTGATTCTATTGATACACTAACTCTAGGAAAGGGAAAACTCAATACTGATGACCCTCAGGTTAGTATCAGTCTAGTAAAACATGAGGCAACCTTTCAAACACAATGCTACAGCATAGACATACAGGTAGACATACACAAAGGCTTTAAAAACTGTACATATAGTCGCTTTACTATACATATCATGTCTATTACTCAAGAATCCATTGCTCATACATTTGCATCCACTTTTCTACAAGGCACAAATATGCCTCATCCTCCTCTACAACTCTTAGTTGGCCCTTGAGTGTAACCAATCACTCAGGATTAGGTTACTCACAACCACAGTACAAGCACTGACTATGTTTTCAATCAAGAGGAGCTTAAGGAGATTGCAGCTTTCTCTAGGGCTATCCACAACAATTCCCTTGACCCTACTATACAACTCCTGGAGTGTTATCTCATTGTATTATGCTTGTATAACTTCCACATTCCTTCTCATACAAGACTGAGCCTACTACTACTGTTCTAAGACCACATTCAACATGCTAAGATGATGCAAGTGTCCCAGGACTTTGTATACCATAAGAACATAGCTTCAAACCAAGGTAAATGCACATATATTCTGTATTATATTGTTACAAGCACATATACCTTACTATTTTACTTAGGTGTAAAGTGTAGAGCTGAGCAAATCAACAATGGAACTACTATATTCTACTCACACAACTGTAAATGTCCTCAGATTGATTTGCAATTGCCCTCAACATCCACCAATCTTACTTTGGTACTCAATATGAGTACTCTGAGCTCATTTGACACTTAAGGCATTACTCTACTGCCAAATCTGCTGCTTTCTGCTCAATCTGACAGTCATTCTGACCAATCTACTGTGAGTTCCACCAGTTCCACTACAGAACATGTTCAAGCTGGACAGGAACATGTCTAGTCTACTATAGGACCAATTGAAGACACATTCATAGCTGTAGAGAATGTCCTAGTGTAGCAGTACTGAACTTTGTTGTAAGTTACTAATGTTTTCTTTTGTTTTTGTGTTGTTATTTTGTTTATTCTGGTACTAACTCCCTTAGCATTTAGGACTAAATGCTGGAGGGTGAGTGTAACAATTGTACTACCTACACATTTGTACAACATGTGTTGTAGGTGCTTGTAGGTGTTTTCCTTTTTGTTCACTAGACTACTCTGTATCCTACTACATGTGTATACACATATATAAAGGGTTTTTAAGCTAAGGGTTAGAGGATTCTTTCTCCTTCTTAGTGCTTGATTACTAGGTTATCCTAGTCAGTAGTTGAGTGTGCTGGTAAAGAGAGAATCTTCACATAAGGCTAGTATACCTATCCTTACAGTTACATTTATATTTACATACTTCTAATCTTCTGTTACATTCCTTCTTATTTATAATAAATTACAAAAAGCCTATACAACATTCTATAAGTATATAAACCTTTATACAAATTATGATTCCTTTCTACCTATTCCTATCCTATTCTACTAGTTTCATACATAAATTATAAAAATATCTATCTATCCATTCTATTCCTCTTAACTCTCTATTTTATCTATTTTCCTATCCATTCTATCCATTTCTGTTCTATTCTGTTTATTCCTTATGTTTCCAGTTTTTTTTCATAAAGACATAACTGGACTTTCTATTTTAATACTTTCTACCCTATTCTATTTCCTACTCTAGCTCTTCTACTGTACTATCTACAGATGCTTCTACTACTATAGTTAAGAAGTTAATACCCTACCTTAGAGTCATAATCTTTGTATCAAACTTGTTCTTTATTGTTATTAGCTACAACTCTAGGTTGTTCAGTTTCTTAGTCATTTGTGAGTAGAGGTTGTAGACAGTTCTAGCTTTACTATGTATAATTAGAGGGATAACAGAATGTAGACTCTGAGTTGTACTATACAATTCTACAGTTTGCCCTCTAGTCTTACACTAGATTCCCTTTAGACTATATTCAGAGTAGTAGAATATATATACTGTGTACTAGTTTTCTATACAAACAATTACTATTGACACAGTCAAAAA
>NW_006760395.1:2577038-2582242 GCF_000271605.1 Fomitiporia mediterranea MF3/22 | reverse complement strand
CTCTCTCTCTCTCTCTCTCTCTCTCTCTCTCTCTCTCTCTCTCTCTCTCTCTCTCTCTCTCTCTCTCTCTCTCTCTCTCTCTCTCTCTCTCTCTCTCTCTCTCTCTCTCTCTCTCTCTCTCTCTCTCTCTCTCTCTCTCTCTCTCTCTCTCTCTTCTCCTTCTCCTTCTCCTTCTCCTTCTCCTTCTCTCTCTCCTTCTCTTTCTCCTTCTCCTTTCCTCTCTCTTTCTCCTTCTTTACTTTAGTCTAAGCCTCTTTCTTAACTTTAGTCTGTATTACTTTCTTAGCCTTTATCTTTACTTTTACTCTAGTAGTAACTTTGTCCTCCTTCACTTTTGTAAGCTTCTTTACTGTTACCTTACAATCTATAAGATGTTCTGTGTTAGTAGACAGATTAGAAATTAGGAAATAAGAGACTTACTACTAGATTGACTCTCTACTAGTATAGACAAAACCTTCTTACTCTCTAAATTGTTATTATTGTAAGTATTATTGTTTAAGCTCTCTTTGTCTTTAGACTCAGAATCTGTAGTTGATTCATTAGTTTCCTCCTTTATAACCTTGTCCTCTAGTTTGTTTTCTGTGTCAGAACTTATAGAGTATATTAGTATATGAGCTAGAGACAATGTACTTTATAGAGGTACTTACTAAGTATATGTTTGACTAGCTTATCATCCACATTTATTCTCTTACTAGCTACTATATTGTTGTGTGTACAATTTCTAAGGAAAATTATAAAATCAGTATATAAAAGAGTAGAAAAGAGTGTAATACTTACTGTTAGATTTGCTAGAGAGTAGTAATAACATAGTAAGAGTAATAGAAGGAAGTAGGAAGAATAAGTAACAATGTTTACACACATACAGAACTTACATTCAGCCTACTAATTATTAAATCAATTATATGACTGTAAACAGTTACAAGTAAACATACTAGGAGATAAAACAATTAGTATTACACTAAGAACTACACACTACATACAGACAATCACAGTAATCAATTCTGAACACTTACATGACTTATAGAAGCCTACTTTAAGAACACCTAACTATTCTACATTACAAGCATTTGTAAACAGAACTGTAAGTGTGTACAGTCTCAGAATTAGCTTACACACATTGTTTTCTCTATAGAATGTACAGATCACATACTTATTACAGGCTCAGAACACAAGTTGTGTTACAGTAAGTGGCTCAGCAAACTATTATGTTATTATTACTCAGATTAAAGTACTACAATCTTCTAATCAGATAGGACATTAGGGCAATCAAAGTGTTAATCTCAGGAGACTGTCAGAAATCTCAGAACTCTCTACACTTTGTCTGTACCAATCAGATAATAACAGTATGAGAACCTTCTACTTCTTTTAATGTAAATCTTGCTTTTCCCTTTTGTATAACATTTCCTGTAGCTAGAATACAGACTACTTAAATTTTCCTCATACATTTTCACCCTATTTTCTTCCAACCTCTAGCAAAAGGTTCTCTTATTTGTTCTTGTATATTTTGTTATTTTTCTTTTGTTCAGTCATAACATTTCCCTGTTAGTACTATACTTTTCTAGAACTTGGAAAACTATAAATACAGTTACTCATGTACTAGATATGGGGGGAATTCAGATAGTTCACCCATTAATTTAGCTCTTGTCTCTTGTCTCAAAGTCCTCTAGCATAAGGCATAGTCTTAGTCTTTGTTGTTTTCTGTATCAGATTGTTTTGTTGTGTGCTTCACAAAGTACACTTTCTGTCATTCACATCTCTCTTCTAAGGTTGCAACTACACTAGAAGAACTTGCACCCATTCAGAGCCACTCTAGTCTCCTAAGACTTGTAGTATAGCTCCCTCTTAAACTTAACAATTCACCTGTGTTCTTCTCTTAGACACTTTATAGGAGTTTCAGTATGTCTGTGTCTTTCTATTACTGTCAATATATTTCCATGCCTGATGCTTATTCTGAAGTAGTATTATTGTATTCTCAATGTATATACACTTTTCCTTACTCAATGTACTAATGTCTGTCTTCTAATGTATAATGTAGCCTTCTAACTTAATAGAATACCTGTGTGAATTGTTTAGATTGAAATATTTCTCAGTATCTAAGAGTAGTTGTATTTTATAGTCTAGTAATGCTTGATAGATTGTCCTGCTTACACAGTTTACTATTTACATTGCCTTGTAAACCATAATACTATCTGGCTGGTTGTATTCTGATCTTCTAACAATCTCAGGTCCTTTCCTAATGTCCTAGTACACATTCCTGTTGTCTGTAAACAGCCTGTATTTCTTAAGAGTGTTGTTTCAATTTGTGGCTCTAAGAATTGGTAGTAGTGTCTCTGAAATGTCCATATATGTATTACCTTACACTTGTAGCATCTTAGATTCCTTGAAACAATGGTTGTATGTGTGTTTCCTAGTCCTTTCTATGTGTCATATGTATCTGTAGTCTTGTAGAATCCTTTCTACACTGTATGCCTGTACTTTCAAGTGTAAAATGTTATTGTATACTTTATACAGTTGTTATTAGATGAAGAGGAATCTGAATTATTACTGTCTGAGTCTGATCCTAGGTTGAAATTTCTCTTTCTCTGTATCCTAGAGCTCTGTATTACTCTGTATGTGTAGCTATTCTTTGCTAGGCTCTCTAAAGGTCTTACTGATGCAAATCTGCCTTTCTGAACAATATTTGGTGCTTTACTATGTCTGTGTCCATTGTTCATTCTTGAACTACTGTTTGAGCTATTCTTATGCTTGCTACACTCAATATGTGGCTTTGAACTGTATAGTTTGCTACACTCTGAATTGATATTGTTCTTACTAATACTACTAGTGTTTGCCTTGCCTGGGACTGCTTTCAATTGTGAAGTATTATTATAGGATTGTTTGTTCCTTTTATTTTTGTAAGGGATACTCTGATGTCCTGAAAAACTTAATGTTTCTATTTGAGACCACATATATCCAGGTATTTTGTTTTCTCTCTTATTCCTGAACCTGGCTAGGGTGTTGTATCCATTGTAGTACTCCTGTACATTGCTCCTGTACAATGTGTAGTTAATATCTGTCATGTATGAGGTTAAACACTTGATTTTGTAGGTGTATACTTGGTTTTCACCCTCTGAATCAAGTACTAATCCTTATAGTTCTAATTTGTGTTCACTTTTGCTATCCTCAAAGTACTGTTCTGTTGATGCAATGTCTGTTTTGCTTGGATAGTATGAATTGATTTTACAATTGTATTAAATGCTTGGCAGTTCTGGTTTTTGTTCTGTTTCTTGTACTTTGTGTTTTCCTTTTACTTTGTACTTTCCTTTCACTTTCTGTGAATACAATAGTTTGTCTGGACTCTTGAGCGTTTCTTCTACACTCTTAGATTGATAGTTCTGATCTCTATTGTCTGTGAGTACTATAGTATGTCTAGCTTTTGTTCTGTAGCCTGCCTGAAGCATTTCATACTTTTCTGTTACTATACTATTGAGTCTACTCTTATTTGATGAAGGAGTTGCTTTCTCCTCTTCCTAATACATTCCATTGAACTTGTACATTCTCTTATTCAAATCATTAATGTCTATTGAACTGTAGAATGGGCTGACATGTCTTATGTCTATCTTAATCACTCTAGCTCTTACAATGTGTCTGAAGGTCTTACTTGCCTTCTGGAAATCTTGTTCCTCATCAGATCTCTGTAGTTCCAATGCCTAGCTCTCCTAGCCTTTGTTACTCTTGTGTTCTGAGTCCTGGCTGCTTTCTTTGCTACCAAAAAGGGTCTTAGGTGTCTTACTACCCTCTACATTACTGTTGTCAATGTGTTTCTGTTCTGAAGTAAGTGTACTCACTGGATACTTATCCACACTCTTACTGATACTAACTATATACACTCTGTAACTCTTGTACTAGCTTGCAAATTCCTTGATGCTTACTGTTAGCTCTCTATATTGACTTAGTGAATCCTCAAACCAAATTGCCTGTCCTCTATCAAGTGAATCCTCAAACTCAGTAGTCTGAAATCAATTGAGCAAATCCTCAAGCTCAATTGCCTGTACTCAGTGAGTTGAATCCTCAAACTCAACCTTTTGTACTCAATTGGACAAATCCTCAAATCCAATTGCCTGAGTGTTTCTACTCTCTGTACTGTTATTTGCTATTTCTTTAAGCCTAGTAGTGTTAATACTTGCTAGTGTCTGCTCTACAGTGTGCATTTGTCTAACTATATGTACTGGTACAGTTACATACCTTAATTCTACATTATTAGTATGTACTAGTTCATCAGGGTGCCTCCAGCCTTGTGTAGACAAGGACTTATCACTTAGTATAGGTTCATTAGTTTGCCTCCAGCCTACAAGGGACAAGGACTTACTTTCTAGCATGTTAGTATTAATATCTGGACTTGGGTACCCTCTGGGAATTGTCTGTCAAGGCTTGGTGGCCACATTGTAATTAATAACTAATAGGTAATCTTGTTGTCCATTGTCTGTAAACTCAATACTGTAAGGAAACTCACTGTTCCTCACAAGAGAATTCTAATTGCCCTTAGTTCACTCAACTACTGACTGGGATAACCTTGTACTTGAGCAAGGGGTCAGGGGAAAAGAATCCCCTTTACTCAGCAGTTGATACTGTCTTTTATAAGGGTATACACATGTAGATACATGAGGAGAAAGTGTAACTAACTACAATGAGAATATATGCACTTGTGGGTCCTACTGTGTGATGATCTGATGTAATCAGTAATGTAGTAATAATAAAATACAAACTAGTAAATCAAATCCTTACACTTGCCCTCTAGCATTTAGTCCTAAATACTAAAAATCAGTAGAAAAGGTAGAGAACTTACTTAAAGTAATAGTTAGTAGCAAGTAAATAAAGAAATACCTTGCCCATACATATGGGAAACATTGTTGTAATGTAGTACTGCCTCTCTGAACTGATCCAAAGTCAATCTAATGAGTATTGAGACAGTGGTGGTGTTCTGGACAGTGAGTAGCATGGTTCCAAACCATGTGAAACTAGATAAAACGTTAATAGAATTAAACATAGTCAATATTACTGTATAGTCAATTAGTAGGAAAGTTGCCTCTTAATTGTTGCTATCAATACAACTACTTTTTAAAGGGAATTGGTGGAGTTCCTAGGGAGATATGGTGTTTCAGCTCTTGAGTATTCTGAGATACATAGTGTAGATCAATATGTACAGAAGTGGAAATCCAGTAGCA